>NC_135823.1:32336456-32458880 GCF_964213995.1 Mustelus asterias | reverse complement strand
GTTCACAGTTTCATGAGGGAAATAGAATAAAGGAACTTTGTTTTACTGAACATGACATCTGAGAATGGGAACGGACATTATGGTTCTTAAAACACACCACCTACTTTGGACCTCAATTTCCCTTCAGTGTGGTAATGTTGTGAAATAAACTTTCGACCACATTTGACCAAACTCCAAACCCTACTTCATGGAACAACAAAAAAACTCTTTGTAATTGTTAAATAATTTATTTTTCTCATTTAATTTCCTCCACCAATCCTTAATTATTTAGTCAGTAAGGTGCAGAGGGCGATCTTGAGTCCGTGTTTGACATCCGTGTGAATGCCGGCAGGGCCTCAAGATCCAGAAGTCGGATTTCGGATCTTTCCCAATCCTCGCCAGTCACATCAACACTTTCATGTCCATATTGGGTGTGCATCTGCTTTACATTCATGTGATTATATTTAAATATTATTAACTCACCCCCTTGCCAAATATTGACCACCCCCCCTCCCCGGCCCTCTGCTGTATGTTGATATCAGCGTGGTCTACAACAGGTTCACACAGATGTGAACCTGTCGGGTGTCTCCCCAGGAGCGTAAAGGTAAGTATAGCCCCTGGGAGAGAGGGACATGCCCCTGGCGCTGCCCCTTGGCACAGGTTGGCACTGCCAGGTTGGCACTATGCCTGTGCCAACCTGGCAGTGCCAACCTGTGCCAAGAGGTGGGCCCCAGTAGAGGCCTCATTGTGGCCGGTGAGGGAGGACGGACTCTGGTTGGGGATGGAGGAGGGGAGCCCCTGACCCTTCTGTGGTGGGCTGAGGGGGAGGTTTATCCATGTTGTGATTGGGGCGCCCTTTAATGATGGTGCCCTGATCTCACTGCAGCCGGGTTTTGCTGGTGTGTGTGAAACACAGCCCTTGATTTTTTTTGGCAAAATATTGTTAGATCTGGAGAGAGAAACATGCCAATTTTCTCGCCGGAAACAGCATTTCTTTGGTAAGATTTAGCCCAACCCCATGGTAGTTATATGCTGTGGTGCCATCTGTGTACTAGGAACTGAATCACGAATGCTGCAGAATTTCAAATGGAAATCCTTTGAATTAACTGATAATATAACCCCATTATAATATGTATGTTATAAGAGATATAAAAATTGGTGAAGAGCGACTCTGAAGCAATGAAAAATAGATGTTCATAAGTGGCAACAGTTGCTCAAAATGAAAAAGCATGGACCCTGTAGCATTGCTCATGCTAAATTTAAAATGCCAGCTGAGGAAGTCCCCCTGGAGCCTCAAGATCCCTAATCTGTTGCAGCTCATATCGAGCAAAAGATAGGTCTGAAAAGTCATCAAATAACTCACTGCAAAGAAAGTGAGATGATCTTCAATGGTTTGATTTTAAAATAGTCATCCCTGTTTTCAAATCCTTCCCTGGCCTTGCCCTCCCCATCACCGTATCTCTTTGAGCCATACAACCTTTCAAGATTCCTGCTCTCCTCCAATTCCGTCTCTTGCAAATTCCCGGTTTTAATCATGCTACCATTAATGACCATGTCTTAGTCTCAAATGCTGTCTGATAACTTTCCTGTGAAGCGACATTAGATGCAGTATTTAAATGCAGTGTTGTTGTCCTCCACAATATCAAAGAACAAATGATAATGAGGCATATATGAAATGCTACCGTTTTCTTTTGAAAAAGGACTGTGAAGGTAATACTGAGGTTGTGTACCTGCAGTGTTCTGTCAATCTCTTTTCTTCTTCCCGTCACCAAAATTTAATTCAACATTTTTCTGCCTTAGGCTCAGTAGCAGATCTAAAGATTACAATCAGAGTTCATGAAAGGGAAATTTGAATCTCATTGTGCTTTGCATATCCTAATTTGAATGGACACCTTCGCCCTGTGTGTGTAACTACTCACTGTCTGTCTGTCTGATAGCTGACCCGCCCAGCTCAGGACCTGCTGATGTCAGTATGCACCAACTGCTCTACACATGGGACAGAGGACATGGAGGTTATGTCGAATCTCATCAAAATTCGCCTGAAGCCTAAAGTGTTGCTGAACCATTACATGCTGTGCATTAAGTGAGTAATTGAACCACCAGCTGTCCTGTTAACTGTACCCAGGAGGGATTAGGAAGCCAGACAGATTATGGAGGCCAAAGGGAAACAATCCTAGAAATCAAGAAATAAACACAAAATGCTGGAAGAATTTAGCAGGTGTGGCAGCACCTGTGGAGAGAAAAAGCAGAGTTATCATTTTGAGTCCAATATGACTTCTTCAGAATCCAAAGACTAGAAGTTGGGAAGATGTACTTCATCCAAAGCTAGGGTGCCATTGATATAAGATAGCTGCTAATAAATCCAATAAGGAATTCAGAAGAAGCTTCTTTACCCAGACAGTGGTTGCTATGCAGTTAGTTGAGCTGAATAGGAGAAGCTATAGAAGTATATGATGGAGGAAGAAATAGAGTTTGATGAAGAAGGGGAGGAGGGAACACACGTGGAACATAAACACTGGCATAGACCAGTTGGACTGAGTGGTATTTTTTTGTGCTATGCGTTCGATGTAACAAAGGATCATTTTTACAAATTTATTTATGTACTTCAATTTCTCCCACAGCCTTTACTTGTACTTTAATCGATGTAGAAACCTGCTGTGTGTAGCATGCTTGGGTCATCACTGACGACTATTCTAATCATAGGTCCTGGATGATGACTGTGTGTGCTCCCTGCAGGACAATATCCCAGTCTTACAATACACTGGAGATTCTGTACCTGCTAACTGTCTGATCTGAGTTAGATTTCCTTACCCTAACATATCAAAGATGCTAAATTCATCTTTTGGGTTGGATCAGAATCCAGTCAAAGTGTGCTATCCACTGCACACCAGTATCTCCATAGATTGCTGTTGATATTTGAAAAGTGCGTGCAAATGTATTAAATCAGATGAATAATTTGCAAATGCAGATGAAGTTTGCCGTGTGAATAACCAATTGTAAAGTCATACAGCATAGAAGGAGGCCATTCTGTGCATTGTGCCTGCGCAAGCTCTTTGAAAGAACTGTCCAGTTATTCCAAATTCCTTGCTCTTTCCCCATAGCCTTGCGGTTTTTGCACTTCATGCGTTCATCCAATTCCCTTTTGAAAGTTATTATTCAATCTGTTTTCATTACCATTTTGAGCAGTGAATTTTGAATCTCATGTTACATCTATACTATATAGTAACAATATAAAACAAATGTATAAGTGCCTTGCTTTAATGTTTTTCTCCTGCGATTTCAGGGAATTACTGAATGCTCACCGGGATAACCTGGGGACGCTTGTGAAGTTTGTGATTTTTAACGAATTGTCAAATGCACGGAACCCGAACAACATGCAGATCCTCTACACGGTGCTACAGCACAACTCCGAGCTGGCCCCCAAGGTGAGCCCTTCACTGCGTACAGTCAATCACATCAGACCTGGAGCTTCACACACACTAAACATTAGGCAAAAAAATGTATGCCAAAGCAAAAGTACTAGCTGTGTACCTACTGCACAACTCTGTGAACAGTACAGTACCAACCTGGGTGGGGGGGGATGAAACGGGCAAATGATGAATCACTTTTCTCCAGCAACTGATTGGAGAGCAATAGGCCAGAGGACTGGTGTGTACTTTGCCAATTATTAAGTGAAGGGCCTTTGGGAGGGTCATAATAGGGAGTTGCCACTGATTGATTGTGCAACTCATTTCTTGACAACTTCAGAAAGATACAGGATGCTCTTCTAGATTTTGAGAGTGATTACAACGTGGGACTCATTACCTCATGGAGTTGTTAAGACAAATAGCCTAGATACATTTAACACGAAACAACATAAACACAAGGGAGAAAGGAATAGAAGGAAATGCTGATAGGATTATATGAAGAGGAGTGGAGGGGTGTCCGTGTGGAACATAGACCAGTCAGCTAATTGTCCTGTCCCTATACAGTAAGTTCTATCGGTGTAATTCATACAGAAGCTAAACAAAATGCAAGGAATTAAACAGTCCACGTGCTTTCATCTGGTGTCCCCTTGTAACTTCAATCCCAGGGGCACTGAAGCTGGTTGTAGCTGTGTTTGCTGAGAGCAGCGCCATGATCACCGACCAGAAACTGAACTTGACACTTCTCTGAGCTGCGTGGCTCAGAGACTGGACCACACTATCAACAGATTGAACTGCTCTATCTCTTTGTATCTGTTAGCTGGTTAGTGATTAGGTTGATGTGATTTGTGCAGAGTTTTGTGGGGGAGCTGTGTTGCATGTATATTAAGGTTGTTGTTTTTTTTTCTATTAGTACCTGGCCATGGTGTTCCAGGACCTACTCACCAATAAGGACGATTACCTTCGTGCATCTCGAGCGCTACTGCGGGAAATTATTAAACAGACCAAACACGAGATTAACTTCCCGTCCTTCTGCTTGGGTCTGATGCAGGAGCGGAAGGAACAGACTTATCTAGAAATGGAGTTTAAGGTGGGCACTGGTTTGTAAGTGCGGCTCTGTAGTACACAGGTTCAAGTAACTAAGCCGATGGGAGGAAATCACACAGTGACACCTGGAGTTATCAAAATACCTAACCTCCTGTTTGTTAGAATTTTATTCTTTGCTCTCATCCTTTGCGATGCTACATGCTGCCGTACAATTCCATTGCGTTTCTCTTAAACCTCAGCCAATTGGCCATTCTTCAAATGGGAGCCATCAGCAGATACCCTGACAGATTACCCCACAGCCCCTGCTTTATCAGCCATAATGTTACACTGTCCCCTTGGTGTTAAGTCAGTAAAGATGTGCAGTCTTCCCTGATCTTATTGAGTGACAGAATAGGCTGGAGAGTCTGAATGGGCTGTTCCTGTGTTTGTATGTGTGGCTCGGTACCAAACCAGACTATGAATTTGCCAATTGAGCCATTTGATGAGTCATTTTAAAAAATTGACTGATTTCCATAGAAACTACAGAGTTACCCATCGGTGTAGGTGCGGATCGGCAACATAGCAATGATCAGCAGCAAGATTCTCATCTGCTTCGAGGCTTGAGGCTTCATGGTTTAGATCAGCAAGATTGTGGTGTGCAACAAACACATCACGTAATTTGAGTATTGTTTGACATAACCCCAAGTGGCAGCAAGTTGTCCAAGAGAAGAGCAGAATCAACAACATCCCTTCCTCATTACGTTTGATAAATTGCCATCATCTTTTTATGGTATGGTGATGGCAGAGACTGTGGGGGGGTCTGAATTCACCTATGATAATATAATAGAATCCCTATAGTGCAGAAGGAGGCCATTTGACCCATCGAGCCTGCACCGACAACAATCCCACTCAGGCCCTATCCCTGTAACTCCATGTATTTCCCTGCTAATCCGTATTGCACTAAGGGGCAATTTAGCATGGCCAATCTACCTAACCTGTACATCTTTGGGGAGGAAACCGGAGCACCCGGAGGAAACCCACGCAGACACTGGGAGAACCTGCAAACTCCACACTGACAGTGACCCGAGGCCGGAATTGAACCCAGGCCCCTGGTGCTGTGAGGCAGCAGTGCTAACCACTGTGCCACTGTTGGCTTTTATGACCCAGAAGCCTACAGCGAGTAACAAATATCTACAGCAGTGACTGCTGAATGCTACAAAAAGAAGTGGGAATCTATCAGCTTATTAATTGGGGTTTCCTTTGTCTTTTCACGTAAATAATATGACAAATGCATTTTACAGCCAGGTATACTAAGTTGTTTTCTTGGTTATGTAGGAGCGTTTTGTGATCCAAGTGACGGACCTGCTGACCCTGTCGATGATGCTGGGGATTACAGCTCAAGTGAAAGAAGCAGGGCTTGCCTGGGACAAAGGCGAGAAGAAGAGTAAGGAATTGCACAGGGCGAGCTGTGGGGTCGGACAACCCTTTCTGGGAATTGTGTGATTGGACTAAACTGTTAAAATCTCAGGGCACTTTACAGCCAATGAAATACTTTTTGAAGTGTAGTCACTGCTGTAATGTAGAGAACGTAGCAGCAAATTTTCACTCACCAAACTCCCACAAAAGTCCCAATCTGGAGACTTGAGTATGTAATCTAGGTGCAGTACTGGAGAAGTTTTGAGCTGTGTAAGGGTGCAATTCTTTACTGGAAACATTGAGCTGAGGCCCCACTTTCCCTCTGTAAACCTGTAAGATCCTGTTGTACTATTTTGAAGGAGAACAGGGCAGTTCTTCCCAGTATCATGGCCCTCGTTTATCCCTCTACCGATTCTCTGGACATTATCACATTGATGTTTATGGGAACTTGATGTGTGCAAATTGGCTGTTGCGTTTCCTACATTACAGCAACAACTGTACTTTAAAAAAGTATTTCATTGGTTGGAAAGTGTGTTGGAGAACCCTGAGATTATGGAAGGTGTTATCTAAATGCAAGTTCTTTCAATCATATCGTATTAGCAACTTGAGATACTGGATAAGCAGATTAATAGGAACTTCAGGCATTATATCAGGCTCCATGGATATTTTCTTAAGTAGCTCACAAAGATAGAAAGCTTAGGGATACATGTTTACAGGTATACCTTTAAATGAAGCAGGCTGTGTTATTCAGACAGTGTTTTCCTTATTGTAGTCGTTTAGTCCCCAGATTGCAGTGTATGAATTAACTGCCATTAAATTTCATATTCCAATGGGGGATTCAGTGTTAACTCTATATTAATACAATAAATGAGAATCATGTTGCTGCCAGAAGCCTGTACAGAACAGGGAGCAATAATGAACATCATTGTATTACACCCTGTCTATTAAACTCATCGCGGCATATGACCTGTTATCTGCTTGCAACCTTCAGCTGTTTGTGCTCTTGATATCTTTGCTTGCTTTATAGTTTATGTGCCAAAATGTACTCACATTGATGAGGTTATAAATTTGATCTGCTTAACTTATCACCATGAGTGCACTGAACAGGCCTGTTTCTGTTCTCAGTTCTGTGTAGGCCCCAGTATGGAATTTAGTTATACAGGCCAGAAAAATCTCAGGATTTATCCATGCTTGAGTCAATTGATATTGGTTATGGTTGTAGGGCACTACAATCAAATGGTTGGACGGTTTACTTTGATTGTTTGCCACCATTGGCAGATACAAGTACAAACAAGCAGCTTTGGTATTCATGTGAATTTTAATCTGGGGACATGGAGTTGATGTAAAGGTCAGCCTTATTGAATGGCAGAGCAGGCTTGAGGGCACAGTTAGCACATTCCTGCTCTTGTTTCTAATGTTCTTAATGGCTTTGAGAAATCTAGTCAATGGATGTATGAAAGATGCGTGTCTTTTGTCTTTCTCTCCCGGATTGAAGACCTGGAAGGACTCCGTGCATTTCAGACCCAGATTGCAACTATCCAGCGAGATACTGTGTGGTGGCTTCACACTGTGGTTCCCACCATCTGCAAACTGAATCCTAAGGATTACATCCATTGGTATGTGCCCAGATTTGGAAATTGACTTCAGTGTTGTATGTAATACCAGGGAACCCTCCTGTCCCAGTCATATTTCTTCATTGGAACAGTACAGTCAGCACACTTGCCTATGATGTCAGCATTTCACCTAGACAATGTAATTCTTTCCTGGTTAAATTGGAAAACTTTTATGCAACGAAACAGATAAATGTTATAGTGGGTGTGGAACGTTTTAGTTAGTTTTAGCTAAGTTTTGACTCTTACATTAGAAACGTTTTCACCATCAGCATCTTTTCTGCAGGGAATGTTACAATTCATTGCTTTAAAAGGACAGTGGGCCTAGTAATATTTCTAGTAATTTGTACATCACTTTTGAATCTAATTGGAATAATGAAGTGGGCTTATTCCAAACATTCTACAATCATGGTTTTTTGAGTTTGAGATGTAGGAGCATTTTGACAACTTGCATATATATGGATTTCCATTTTTGTGACCCTGAGCTGCATTTATGGAGAAACTGGATAAACATACGAGAATTAGAGGCTGATAAGGTTAGGTGAGAAGGACAAAACATAACCCCCAGTTGGAATAGACCAGTCGCATTCTAATTTCTCTTTATAAATGCAGACAGACTTGCTGGGAACTTGCAGCATTTTCTGTTTGTGCTGAGTAGTTCATTGTGGAGGAAGTAGAGGACCTTCCTCTTTTACATCCTCATGATGGAGTGTTTAAATCAAAGTACCCTCTCAGGAGATGAGGCATCTCCCAGGCCCAATGGGATGTGTTGACCTTACCAGCAATTGCTACTTGACAGTTTTGCACTTCTCTGATCCAGTATTAGCTATAACTCAGTTGTTTCACTTCTGTTTTTGAATCAGAAGGTTTTGGTTCAAGTGCCGTTTTAGAGATGAGTACAAAATCTAGACTGACACTCAGTGTTACCACTGAGGGAGTTCTGCACTGCTGAAGGTGATGTTTTTTGGATGAAGCATCCAAGACCCTGTCAACTCTCTAAAGTGGATGTAAAGCTCTCATGGCATCAGTCTGAAGAGCAGGGAAGTGTACCCAGTGTCCTGGCCAATAATGATTGCTCAACTAACATCACTAAAAAACAGATAATCTGTTTATCTCGTTGGTTGAGGGACCTTGCTGTACATAAATTGATTGCTGTGTTTCCAATAGGGACTGCACTCCAAAAGTACCTCATTTGCTGTAAGGTGCTTTGGGATGTCCTGTGGTTGTGAAAAACACTCTCGAAATGCAAGTTCTTTCTGTCGGAAGTTTAAAGTGAATATGAGTGGTAGATCAGTCTATGCTATTCTGTGCTTGTTTTTAAGTGAAGTTTCAATGTAACCATCCTTCTTCTTGCAGTTTGCACAAGGTGCTCTTCACTGAGCAGCCAGAGACATACTACAAATGGGATAACTGGCCTCCGGAGAGTGACAGAAAGTAAGCACATTATTTTCAACAAGTGAAGAGAGCACTTGGAGTATGTTAACTCAACATTATGACAATTACGTAGCTCTTCAATGAGGCTTTTCCCTGCCTGGTTCATACTCATACACAGCTGAAAAAAGAAATGTTTTCATTAAGAGCTTCTATTTCACCTAGAAGGCTTCAGGCCTATCCATATCCAATAATGTTAGGGACCAGGTCAGAAACTTCAAGGTACATTGTGAAGTTAGTCGGTTTTTTTTCATTTTTGGCATTAGGGTGAGCATAAGGTGTTTCGCTCCAGGTATGATTCAAGTGACCCATTCGGTAGCTTTTATTAAAATTAACTTTATTTAAGAATACATTTCTTACAAAATAACAAAAATAATTAGCATAACTTTACTAATTGAATTACTTAAACATGACAAAACAGCTATCCATCTCTATAGGTTCGATTTAAGCAGTAAGCTCATGGACATAAATCCCTCTTCAGAATCAGCACAAAACAGATATGCTCGTATGGGTGCTACATTTGCAGCCTTTTAACCCCTCTGGGCAGATACAGAGAGACTCCTGCCTTCTGACTCCCATACAGCAATTTCCAGAGAAGGATATATCCTCAAACAATAGAACTTCAGAGAAATAAACCGAGGCCGAAATGTTATGGCTGTTCACACTGGCGGGATTTTCCCATCCCACTGCAGTGAATGGAGATTTGGCTGGGTGCGCAGGAGTGTGACGTGACCGGCGAGTAAGCTCGCACCCCTGGTCTCTGGCAGATCTCAGTCTCCAGACGTCAAAGCGAAAAAGGGCTACTTCTCTCTGTAGCTTTCAAGCAGCAACTGACTTGATTTTTCTGTGTAAGCCTAGCTCCACCCAATCACATGATTTTACATGTCAATCACCCTAATCAAGTCCCACTCTGCAAAACCCCAGGGAAAAACACTAAAATAACAAACCTGCATTCGTCCGGATTAAAACAAACATTGTAGCAATTAAGATCGATTTTGCTGCTGCAGTAACAACACGGCTGCCGGATGCAGACACAACGGCACCAATAATAAAACAAACTGCCAAACCAGATCCTGCAGAAGAAACATGACCGAAATAAATTTCTTGAAGGCACAGTATCATCACACGACCTGCTCCGAAAACTCTGCTCATATTTTGACAGCTGTGAAAAATTCCACCACAGCAGCTGAGACATTTTAAAACAATTGACAATATTCTAAATAAAACAACCCCCAACATTCTTCGAGAAAGAATCAGTTTACCCTATCTTACAGTGTTAGTGAGTTGTTTAGAAATTCTGGGATCTGGAATCACATCTTTGATAAATACTAAGCAGTTCTTCCTTGGGCCATACCTGATCTGTGTACCATATTTTGTTGAAATCGCTCCATTAGTTTTTGTGATATGTTGTTACCTCGCCCACCTTCAGTGACAGAGGTACTTATGAGCTATCTCAGGGTATGTGGCAAGGTTCCCTGACAATATGTTGCTGAATTATTTCCAACATCTAATAGTGACTTTAGTTACCATTTAAATACATAGGCAAGGACTTTGTTTCCATTTCTGCTGCATTAACAGATCTCTCAATTGTACAGTTGGTGCTTCAGCGCTATGAGGCAGCCAGTGCCCAGAATAGGATTGAGCACTTGATTGATGGTTTCCTCCTCACAGGGTCAGATAGCTTTTTGGAGTTTATTATCACAGACAAGAAAATGAAACTGATGCACTGTATCCTCTTCATTTGTATATATCCAATAATTTAAATAGCAACTGGCTAATGTAAATTGAATTGGAACATTAAATTTGGCTTTAATTTCCTGAGTTTTTAGGACTTTGCTCCATAGGAGAATAATTCCAGCTTCTCCAGGTCCTCCATATTTACTTTGTTAAACCCCTCAGAATATAGCACATCTCCCTTTAACCTTCTCTGGTTATGTGAAGAAACCGGTAGGATCTGTAAGCAAAGGACACATTGGCAAAAGTTTTAAGAGGAAATGGGGGGCACAGTGGTTAGCACTGCTGACTCACAGCGCCAGGGGATCCTGGGTTCGATTCCCAGCTTGGGTCACTGTCTGTGCGGAGTCAGCACCTTCTCCCCGTGTTTGCGTGGGTTTCCTCCAGATGCTCCGGTTTCCTCCCATAGTCCAAAGATGTGCGGGTTAGGTGGTTTGGCCATGCTAAATTGCCCCTTAGTGCCAGGGGACCAGCAAGGATAAATACATGGGGTTATGGGGATAGGGCCTGGGTGGGATTGTGGTTGGTGCAGACTCGATGGGCTGAATGGCCTCCTTCTGCACTGTAGGATTCTATGATCCTACGAAATGGGAATAGTTTTATGCAGCAAGTTTTCGTCATCTGGAATGCACTGCCTGAAAGGATAGTGGAAACAGCTTCAATAATAACTTTCTAAAGGGAAGTAGATAAATATTTGAAAAAGAAAGAATTGGATGAAAATGGGGAAACAGCAGGGGTAGTGGGTCAAATTGGATAATAGACAAAATAACCCCCTTCTGAGCTATGATTTCTGTGGAAAAGCCATAGAAAGAGATCTTGTTTGTACAAATACATCACTTATTAAAGGTTGCACCAATGGTTAGCAGGACCATAAAAAAAGCAAATCCAGCATTAGGCTTTATTTCTAGAGGAATCGAATTGAAGTGTAGAGAGGTTATGCTAAACCTGCATTAAACCTTGGTTTGACCGCCCTTAGAGTACTGTGCACTGTCCTGGTCCCCATATTTTTTAAAAATGGTATAAACAGTGGGGAGGGTGCAGAGATGATATACAAGGATGATACCAGAAATGCATGCTATGTGGAAAAGTCTCTTGGTAAAAAGAAGGCTGAGGGGTGACCTAACAAAGGTCTTTAAAATTATGAAAGGCTTTGATAGAACAGATACAGAGAGAATGTTTCTTCTTGTGGGGAAGAGCATAACTAGAGGGCAGTCCCCAGGAAATCCAATAAGATATCCAGAAGAAACTTCTCTATCCATAGAGAATGCGTCACTCATGAGGGAGTAGTTAAGGTGAATAATATAGATGGATTTAAGGGGAAACTAGACAAGCACATGAGGGAGATGGGAATAGTGTGTTACAATCAAAAAATTTGATGAGGAAACATGGGAGGAAGCTTGGGTGGATCATAAACACTGGCATGGACTGGTTGGGCCGAATGGCATGCTTCTGTGCTGTATAACATGTCATTCATTTCATTTCCCCTCAGTTTCTTTCTGCGGTTGTGCTCGGAGGTCCCACTCCTGGAGGACACTCTGATGAGGATCCTGGTCATTGGGCTGTCACGAGACCTGTCTCTGGGACCAGCTGATGCCATGGAACTTGCTGACCATCTGGTGAAACGTGCTGCATCAGTGCAGGCTGACGGTAAGATGACTGTGTGATTGAGACCAGCATGTATTATCCACCCCTAGTTGGGAAGGTAGTAAAGGTGGTGGTGAGCTTTCTTCATGAACACATTGCAGTTAGTTTGAGGATTGCTTTCTTCTGTAGCACCTCCCAAAATCCACCCACTGCCCCACCTGGAAGGACACAGGAAATGGGTGTGTGGTCAATGAGAATGTAGTTCTCCTCCAAGTCACACATTATTCCGACTTGAGAATATATCACGGAGACTTGACCAAAATCCTGGAACTTCCTACCTAATGGCACTGTGAGAGTACTTTCGCATGGCCTAGAATGGTTCAGAAGGAAGGTGGCCCACTACCAACGTCTGGAGGCCAACCAGGAATAGGTAATAAATGACAGTGACATTCATGACCCAAAGATTGATTTTCTTTTAAATGCCGAGGTGTGATCAGTTTTGAAACTGCAACAGTACGTGAAGATCACATGTGTTACAACATTAAATAATCCATGTGCAGTGCGGGAGCAGAGCAGTGGACCATTTGTAGCTGTTGTGCATACAACATGAATATTCCTAAAAGCAGCTTATCAAATAGACAATATTGAAGGAAGCGAGAATGGAAATTGCAACGGCACTGGCCATAGTCTTCCAGTCTTCTCTGGACTTAGGGGCGATGCCAGAAGACTGGAGAATTGCTAATGTTACACCTTTATTCAAAAAACTTATAAGGATAGTCCCAGCAATTACAGGTCAGTCAGTTTTACATCAGTGTTGGGCAAGCTTCTAGAAACAATTATTTGGGGTGTAATTAATAGTCACATGGAAAACTATGGGTTGATTAGGAAAAACCAGCATGGAACTTGCAGGAGTTTTTGAGGAGGTTACAGAAAGGGTCGATGAGGGTAATGGTGTCGATGTGGCGTATATGGACTTTCAGAAGGCATTCAATACAATACTTGTGAGAAACGTTATAGCTCATGGAATAAAAAGGACAAGAGCAACATGGATGCGAAATTGACTGAAGAATAGGAAGCAGAGAGTAATGGTCAATGGATATTTTTTGGGCTGGAGGTGGGTTTGTAGTGGTGTTCCCAGGCGTCGGTGTTGGGACTCTTGTTTTTCCTGATATATGCTAATGATCTAGATCTTGGTGTGCAGGGGACAATTCCAAAGTTTGCGGATAACACAAAACTTAGAAGTATTAGAAATGTGAAGCGGACCTTGTAGAACTTCAAAAGAACATAGACAAATTGGTGGAATGGGCGGATAGGCTGCTGATCAAATTCACAGAACCATTTTATTTATTTCGGCCCATCGAATCTGAAATGCCCTGACCTGTCCGCCTAATCCCACTTGCCAGCACTTGGCCCCTAGCCTTGAATGTTATGGTGTGCCAAGTATTCATGCAGGTACTTTTTAAAGCCTATCCAACCTCTCTTCATAAATGTTCCATCCCAGGCAGCACCCTGGTAAATCTCCACTGCACCCCTCCAGTGTGTTCACGTCTTTCCTATAATGTGGCGACCAGAACTGCACACAGCACCCCAGCTGTGGCCTCACCAAAGTTCTATACAACTCCATCATGATCTCTCTGCTTTTGTAATCTATACCCCGATTGATAAAGGCGAGTGTACCATATGCCTTTTTACCAGCGTATTTACCTGCCTTTCCATCCTCAGAGATCTAAAAACAAAAACGCCACGGTCTCTTTGTTCTTCAGAACTTCCCAGTGTCAGACCTTTCATAGTATACATCCCTGTCAAGTTACTCCTTCCAAAGTGCATCACCTCACACTTTTCAGGGTTAAATTCCATCTGCCACTTATTCGTCCATTTGACCATCTCGTCTATATCTTCCTGTAACCCAAGACACTCTCTGTTAACCACCCGGCCAATCTTTGTGTCATCAGCAAACTTACTGATCCTGCCCCCCCGCATAGTCATCTATGTCATTTATATAAATGACGAACAATAGGGGGCCCAGGCCAGTTAGTGAGATTTTGCAAGCCCAGGCAATGTGCAGGGTTTGTGGAAAAGGCAAAGGGATGGTACTGAGTCACAATGCTTGTTTGGAGAGCATTTGTCTGGGCTTGCAAAATCTTACTAACTGTCCTGACTGGAGACAATACATATCTACACAGAGGGTGGTGAGTGTCTGGAACAAGCTGCCAGAAGTAGTAGTAGAGGCGGGTACAATTTTATCTTTTAAAAAGCATTTAGATAGTTACATAGGTACGATGGGTATAGAGGGATATGGGCCAAATGCGGGCAATTGGGATTAGCTTAGGGGTTTTTTAAAAAAAAAGGGCGGCATGGACAAGTTGGGCCGAAGGGCCTGTTTCCATGCTGTAAACCTCTGACATCTCTTTAACCTGTGCTTAGCCCTCTCTCCATTCACATTGTCTGTACCTTTAAGACTTGATTACCTGTAAAGACACGCATTCCAACCATTATTTTGTAAATTGAGTTTGTGTCTTTATATGCCCTGTTTGTGAACAGAACTCCCAAATACCTGATGAAGGAGCAGCGCTCCGAAAGCTTGTGGCTTGTGCTACCAAATAAACCTGTTGGACTTTAACCTGGTGTTGTGAGACTTCTTACTGTGCTTACCCTAGTCAACGCCGGCATCTATACCTAATGTTTATACACCATATGAGCCTCCTCCTACCCTTTTCATCTAACCTTTTCAACATAATCTTCTGTTTTTTCTCCATGATGTGCTTATCTAGCTCCCCTTAAATGCATCTGGCCTATTCATATTCATAAACTAATCTGAACCAGTCAATAACTAAATACTATATGCTGATTTCATGCATCATGTCAGTGTTAAAATATCTGCTAAAATGCATTAATTTCTCATCCATTTTACTTGTGCTGAGTTAGTAGAATTTTCAACCACCAGAGGAACCAAATTCTCTGTATCTACGCTATCAACTCCCTTCACCCTTCAACCAATTCAACTCGAGGAATGCAATCCACTTTTATTCCAACCTGTCTTAAAAGTTTAAGCTCAGTAAATAAATATGTATCTAGAAGTAAGGATATAAATGTATATTTATAAATAAGTAATTAGGTATTCTGGCTTGATGTTACCACCCATGGCAGATGATTGCTTCACACGTGCATCTGTGCACAGTAGTAACCATATCAATGAACGCGCTGCCTCCTGTGCTAATACTTCTTCCTCCAATTATAGATGCCTCTCAGTACCTGATGTTCACATGCTTGGTTTAGTGTAGCAGTGAGCTGATATACCAAGCATTCGTTTGCCAGGGGTGGTAACATCAATCCGTGCACAACAGTAACCCACTGAGTAATGTCATAACCCTCTGTGCTAAAATTGCTGTCTCCAGTTATAAATGTCTATCATTACAGCCAGCATCCTCGACATGTCTAAACTACCCTTTGTGCTTGTGAAAGGTTTTTTTTAGAATGAAAATTCTAGATATGCATGGCAAATCGTTCAGCATCCAACACCGAGAAGGAATGTTTCAGGTCAAAGCTTCCTCAGAGTTCCAATGAATGGTTCTTTTTGCCAAGGTTTCTCCCAAAATGCACTTGCTTGTTTTTGTATTATTTGTGAACTGTGTAATTTTTAAAAAAACAATAAAACATGTCTCCAATTACTTTGTAATTTCTCTTTCAGACCTGGAAGTTCTTCACGTGGAGAGGATTCAGCTAATTGATGCAGTTCTGAACTTGTGCACCTACCATCACCCTGAAAATATTCAGCTGCCGCCAGGGTTTGTCCACAGTCTAATCACCCCAACCTGAGCAAAGCTTATTTAGTTGATTTTCAAAATGCAGATGTTAAAACCTGTCATAAGGAAATAAACACTAACTATATTGTCTTTACAGCAAAACAAATTGGATATTGCTGATGTAACTGAACTGTGCTCTCTCAGCTCAGCTTCATATAATCATAGATTGTAGAATCATACAGCAAAGAAGGAGACCATTCAGCCCATTCTGTCTCTGCAGGCTCTTTGAAAGATCTATCCAATTTGTCCCAGTCTCTGGTTTTTTTCCCAAGGCCTTGCAATTTTTTGTTTTGATTTTTTTAAAGAAATAATGAAATCCCATTCATTATTAACTCTGCTTCGACATTTTTTCAGGAAATGTATTTTCAATCATAACAAGCTTCTGTGTTCCGAACAAAAAAAACTATCCCATTTCCCCTCTCTTGTTTTGTACAACTTACGCAGAAGAATTAGCCTGCTCCTGATTGCTATTCAAATGATTGACACTGAAAAGTGCATGCATTCACCTTGGGACAGAATCAGGCTCTGCTGTGATGCTCTGCACAGTTCAACAGCCTATAAATGCACATTGACTGGACTTGTATGTAGAATGACCATTTGTGTAAGGGGCTTGTGCCCAAGGCTATAAGTCAGTGTTAAATGAAGGAGATAAATTTGAGTCGGTGATGATAGAAAGGGCAACAGGAGTGTTTGCAAATTTGACTGCTGTGAGCAAGTTGGTTTTCAGATGGCTGTGGTATTGCAGTATGTTGATGCAGTCACCCACTATATTCATGGTGGTTGGACATGCTTTATGCCCATGATTTTTTTGCTGCTTGATCTCCATCCAGGAGATTGGGTATATCTGTAGAGAGAGACAGACAATTGGCAGTTTTCCTGTGGTGTTTTTCCCTTGCCTCTGGAGGGCTTATGTACATTATACATATGCACAATATACATGATATATTAATGAATAGATAATGCATAAATGTATAATGCATAATCTATGATATATGAACATGTAACATACATTACATAATATGTATACTAGATACAATACATAATAATGCATAAAATGCGCTTAATATTGACATATATGCTATTTATGTCTATATGTTACGTATCATATGTATGATTCATAATACATAATCTATGGAATGTGATTCTCAAAGGTAGCCATGTCTAAATTGACATGATGTTTATAGCTTACCCAAATATCTTGGTGTGTCATAATCTTTGAACACCCTCCCCAAGAATTATAACTGTCTTGTTATTTGTATGAATTGTACCCCTGTAACATGCAGCAAAATACATATCAGTCTTGCCACGTTACTGCCGCCATTTCAGTTATTCTGTACTATCGTCTGTGCTGTTTAATGTGAATGAGTTTTTGTTTTTCATCCTCCAGGTATCAGCCTCCTGCTCTAGCTATTTCTTCCTTGTACTGGAAGGCTTGGCTGCTCCTATTGGTTGTGAATGCCTTTAACCCGCAAAATATTGGTGAGTTTCATAGTGAATTGCAGTTGCCACTTTCCAAAAAAACAGGCAGCTCTTTAATTAAGTTGTGCAGTCTGCTCTGTGTTACATCTGTCGATGTAACTGAAAGTGCAAAGGCTTTTAATAATCCACCTGCTGGGTAGATTATTTAAAGTTCTCTGTGTTCAGATTTGCAAATTGGTAATTTTTTCATGGGAAAGTGTTTGGTGCAAGTAAACACACCTTGTGGTATCATATTAAACAGCACAGTCCAGGGGGTTCCAGGTTCGACTCCTGGTCTGGGAACTTTAGACCATGCAGCTATCAGACGTACTACGATTGGCTTTGGAACTTGGGAAGAGCAAAATCAGCCAAGGCACCACCTTGGATACTGACCCCTGCTAGGAAGGACAAGCAAACTTAGTGAGGATCGAATCTGGTTCAGTTGTAACACTCTCCACAGTCAAGTAGCCTGCTGCTTTTCACTGCCTCCCTGTATGCAAAGGAACAGTAACATGGATGAGGCTGTGCAACTGGATGTAAGTGCAAGTGATGGTTTTCAATATAAGAGGGAAGTGAGAGAGAATATAATTGTGGATTAGCTGCAATTGTTCCACAGTATTTTGTGTGGATAAAGCAAGGCTTATGAAGGGAGGATTGATATGTCACTCAGTGATGATATCTCAATGGCATAGAGAAAGATAGAACAAGAGGTTTTAATCTCCTCTTTCAAGAAGTAATTTGAAGAAAAATTAACTGTCTTCCTCTCTATCCATTAATCCTGACTGGGTGGAAAACCAGCTTCAGTAATGCAGGCCTGTACCCTTGTCACTGAGGCGCAGCGTCAGCAAATGGCAACTTCACCCAATTATCCCATTCTACAAAGGAGACTAAGTCAACCACTTCAGTTATGTATGCTTTTGACTTGTAGGAATCATGTGATTCCATTAGAGAGGGTGCACAGGAGTTTCACCAGGATTTTTGCCTGGGCTGGAGTGTTTCAATAATGAAGAGGCTGGTTAAACTGAGGTTGCTTTTCTTAGCGCAGAGAAAGCTGAGGCGAGACCTGATTGATGTGTGCAAAATTATGAGGGACATAGATAGGAAGAAGCTCTTCTCCTTAGAAGAGGGGTCAATAACCAGGGAACATAGACTTAAGGTAAGGAGATTTGAGGAAACACTTTTTCATCCAGGTGGGAATTTGGAACTCTCTGCCTGAAAGGGTGATAGAGGCGGGAACCCTCACAATATCTAAGAAGCATTTAATTGAGCACTTGAAACACTATGGCATGCATGGCTACGGACCAGGTACTGGAAAATGGGGTTAGAATAGATAGATGCTTGATGACTGGTGCAGACATGATGGGCTGGAGGGCTTCTTTATGTACTGTAAAATTCTTTAAACTCTTATAAGGAGTTTTAAAGTAATTAAAAAGTCTAAGTATTTATATCTGAGTTGACTTATTTGATGGTTTAGAGAATGGTAATGAAACATTTCTTATATCTGTAGGTTTGGCTGCATGGGAAGGGTACCCAACCCTGAAGATGCTGATGGAAATGGTGATGACAAAGTGAGTGACAAAGGTTTCCTGCCGTGTCTTGGCTCTAAGACTTAGATGCAACACTATAGCATCTCTGAAAAGTAAAAGATGTTACAGGACCCTATGGCTGTTAAATGGGCCCTGGCTGTCCTGGCTGTGAGGTGTGGACTGGCTTCTGGCTATGAGATGTGGACTGGCCTGTCTACTTCTGAGGGGGGTAACAGTTATGCTGTTTCCCCTTTTATTATTTCAAACTCAAGAGTTGCCTGTCTATGTATCTCGAATTGTTTTCCTTTTGTGGAGCTTAGCACGTCTATAGCCCTGAATCACCCAGTCATTTAGGTAAACTGTTTCTGCTTGTGGAATTAAACATACCTATAGCAGTCATCTAAGTAATCTGTTTCAACTACTACAGCAATTCACACCTGATCATCTTTAGATGCTGTCATGCCTTTAGAATGCCCTGATCACTTTTAGAAGCCTTGCCTGCCCCTGGGAATGCTGGCTGTTACTGTTGCTAGGCAGATTTCTACCTTTCCGGCCTCTTTAAATTCTTGTTACTGTTGCTGCTAGGCAAATCCTTGACATTCAATATGAATTGAGAAGGCAGTGGCTCTTAAGCTTGACACCACATGTGGGATAGTTCCAGTGCCGTGTCGAGCATATTTTGAAAAATGTTTCAAGTGTCTATGTACCCCTGGAGTGTTTTCCTTTACTACTGTAAAGCTTTTTTTGTAATGTAGAAAATTATGCTGATGCTTTCAAAATTCACCTCCAGGGAACAGAGCTATGTGCAGTTGTATAAGTACATTGGCATAAATCTGTAACCTGGTATCCAGAGGATGTAAACTGCAGCTATAGATCTCCGAGTGTTAGTACAGTGTAATCCCAGCTTCAGTAATGTTGGCAGAACCATAGGAACAAGTCAGTTTCCTTTTCACTTGATAGGTATCATGAAAAATTGTAGAAATAGTAATTGCAGGAGTATCAATATGTTTGATCCCATTGTTGGCTTGTTTCTCTCTTTTCTGGTGGGTGCGGAGTGAACAGAAATGCAGATGACTTTTGTTAGGGAACCAGAATTTGATTTGCCCGGTGTAATTACCTGCTGCAGGGTGTGCCTGATTTTCTTTCTCTGTACCTTCCACTCTCCTCAATCCTGCAGAGATCAAGAAGTGCACAAACCAGTGTGGTAGAACTCACATGACAAAAAGGTGGGAAGCCATAAGAATGAATTAAAAAGGAGAAACTGGAAATATACAGCAGATCAATCAGTCGCTATAAAGAAAACAGAGGTTATAATGTTTCAGCTGCTTATTCTTTATCAGAACCCCCTTAGGTTGTGAGGAAGCATATACATCTGAAGTTTCATAACCTGCCTTTTCTCTTTATAGATGCTGATTGGCTTGCTCTGTTTTTCTGTTTATTTCTCAGCTCTTTGTGAGAGTGGAAAGATCCTCATGTGCAGCATGAGCACCAGCACAGGCCCGAAAGTATGTGTCTGTGCTGTGCAGTCCACATAACCCATAGCGTCATCGAGGTACACCGCACAGAAAACAGCCCTTCAGCCCATCGTGTCTGCGCCGGTCAAAGACAAACCACCTAACTATTCTAATCCCATTTTCCAGCACTGGGCCCATAGCCTTGTTTGCCTTGGCATCGCAAATGCCCATCTAAATACTTCTTAAATATTATGAAGTTCTCTGCCTCTACCACCCTTTCAGGCAGTACATTCCAGACTCCCACCAGCCTTTGGGTGAAAAGGTTTTTCCTCACGTCCCCTCTAAACCTCCTGCCCCTTGCCTTGAATCTATGCCCACTAGTCATTGATTCCTCCACCAAGGGGAATGGTTTCTTCCTATCTACTTGATTTATGCTCCTCATAATCTTATGCATCTCAATCATGTTCCCCCTCTTCTCCTCTGCTCCAAGGAATACAACCCCAGTCTATCCAATCTCTCTTCATAACTAAAACGCTCCAGCCTAGGCAACATTCTGGTAAATCTCCTCTGCACCCTTTCCAGTGCTAACACATCCCTCCAATAATGTGGATCCCAGAATGGCACACTATACTCTAGTTGTGGCCGAACCAATGTTTTATTTAGTTCCAGCACTCTGTAATTTATGAACAGCTACTGCTGTATTCTACCATTGTATTGGAGTAATCTACCGCTCTCTCTGACAACCTGTTAGAGCTCCATCAGACTCCATCTGACGAAGGAGCAGCGCTCCGAAAGCGAATGGTATTTGCTACCAAATAAACCTGTTGGACTTTAACCTGGTGTTGTTAAAACTCTTACTGTTAGAACTCCAGAACTCTCATGAGAGCTTAAGAACTAGGAGCAGGCCCTCGAGCCTGCTCCGCCATTCAATAAGATCATGGCTGATCTTTTCATGAACTCAGCTCCACTTATCCGCCCGCTCACCATAACCCTTAATTCCTTTATTGTTCAAATATTTAACTGTCCTTGCCTTAAAAACATTCAATGAGGTAGCCTCAACTGCTTCATCACAACCCTTTAGATGAAGAAGTTCCTCTTCAACTCAGTCCTAAATCTGCTCCCCCTTATTTTGAAGCCATGTCCTCTAGTTCTAGTTTCACTTGCCAGTGGAAACAACCTCCCTGCTTCTATCTTATATATCCCCTTCCTAATCTTATATGTGTCTATAAGATCTCCTCTCATTCTTCTGAATTCCAATGAGTATAGTCCCAGTCTACTCAGTCTCTCCTCATAAGCCAACTCCGGAATCAATCTAGTGAATCGCCTCTGCACCCCTCCAGTGCCAGTACATCCTTTCTCAAGTAAAGAGACCAAAACTGCACACAGTACTCCAGATGTGGCCTCACCAACATCTTATAGAGCTGCAACATAACCTCGCTGTTTTTAAACTCCATCCTTCTAGCAATGAAGGACAAAATTCCATTTGCCTTCTTAATTACCGACTGCATCTGTAAACCAACATTTTATGATTCATGCACAAGGACACCCAGATCCCTCTGTACAGCAGCATGTTTTGCCATTTAAATAATAGTCCATTTTGCTGTTATTCCTACCAAAATGGATGACCTCACATTTACCAACATTGTACTCCATCTGCCAGACCCTTGCCCACTCACTTAGACTATCTGTATCCCTCTGCAGACTTTCAGTGTCCTCTGTACACTTTGCTCTGCCACTCATCTTAGTGTCATCTGCGAATTTTGACACAGTATATTTGGTCCCCAACTCCAAATCATCAATGTAAATTGTAAACAATTGCAGTCTCAGCACTGATCCCTGAGGCACACCACTAGTCACTGATTGCCAACCAGAAAAACATCTTTGCTTTCTGTTAGTGAACCAATCTTCTATCCATGCTAATACATTATCCATAACACCGTGCACCTTGTCAAATGCCTCCTGGAAGTCCAGATGCACCACATCCATAGGTTCCCCATTGTCCATTGCGCATGTAATATTCTCAAAGAATTCCACCAAATTAGTCAAACATGACCTGCCTTTCATGAACCCATGCTGCGTCTTCCCAATGGGGCAATTTATATCCAGATGTCTTGCTATTTATTCCTTGATGATAGATTCAAGTATTTTCCACACTACAGAAGTTAAACTAACCGGCCTACAGTTACCCGCCTTTGTCTACCTCCTTTTTTAAACAGTGGCAACCACGTGGACATGCCAGGCCCAATTTTACCATTTTCATTCCAAATACTGAACCTGGGTGCAATTCCAATCCGACTTGGAAATCTGCTTTCAGGTGCCCCGATACGCACTTAGCCTGAAAAAACAATCGCGGGTCTGAATTGTGCTATGGGCGGGGCTTAGCGCGCCTGAAATGATTGGAGCTCTGAACTGCAAAAAAATTTGAAAATCGCGCCGCTGTCACATTGCTCGCAGGACGCAAAAAGCGGATAAAGCGGCCCGAGAGTGATGGTCCCCACAGACAGCACCCCCACCCCTACAACATAACTTTCCCCCTTATCCACCCACCCCCCCTGCTACCCAGACCGATTGTGACCCTCTGCCCCCCCCCCCCCCCCCCCCCCCCCCCAGAGATCCATCTGGCCTCCCTCCCAGTATAGTTCACATACTCACAGCCGAGTGCTTTGACAGTTTCACTAATTAAGTGCACGTGCACTATTATAGCTGTGGAATCCCTTCTCTCTGCTGCCTGTAGTTGCAAAATCCACTGAGGTACATATCCAGGCCTTTATTGAGGTTGTGTAATGAAACATATAGGTGCGTGTACAAATAACCGTTGCTTGATTCAACAACCTTTGGAATTGTGTTTAGCAACAGCCAACTTGCAGTAAATTCTAAGAGCTGCATTTCCAGGTTTAGAAGATAATTTGGGAAATGGTAATAAGATAAATAGTAATAAGATTCCACTTCTTCTGAACTTGCTGGTGTAGGGAGAAAAAACCAACATTCATGGCAAGTGAAATATAATCTAAGTAGCATTTATAACAGGAATGATCAGAATTAGAAATGTGATGGGATAGAATTCACCCCCCCCCCCCCCCCCAAGAGAAAGTTCGGCCTCACCACCACCAATCTGGATGCGTGAACGCGATGGTAAAGGGGAAAATGCTGATAAAGTTGGGCGAGCAGTTCATTAGTTCAATTTAAATACATGCAAATGCATTTAAATCGTCGTTGCGCCTGTTTCGGGCACGGATCGGATCGCAGCCGTTTTCGGGCCTTGGTAAAGTGGGTATCTGCGCAGGCGCGGATCGGGTTATGGCCTCACGCCTGACTTCGATGCAATGGTAAAATCGGGCCTGTCATGTGCACCCTCTGAAACATGAACATCACGAGGGTGAGAAGATGTGATCACGATCAAGGCCACTTAAATTCTCCTGATTTTCTCTTTGCAGCAACTTCTCGTACCCACAATGTACTGTGACCGATGAGGAGACCCGGAACGACATGATCAATCGTGAACTGCAGATGTCGCAGAGAGAGAAGCAGGAGATTCTGGCCTTTGAGAGCCACCTGGCCGCTGCGTCAACAAAACAAACCATCACTGAGAGCAACAGCCTGCTGCTGTCACAACTCACTAGCCTCGACCCACAGTGAGTGTCTGGTAGTGAGTGCCACCATTGGCCGCCTCTTTAGTGAGAGTAGGTGTGCGCTCTTTTGAATCAACATACACCCTTTGCCCTCCAGGATTTTTTAAATGGTGCTGACCCCTGACCCCTGCTGGGATATAGTGCCACTGACATTGACAACCCCTCATTTCCCAGCTGGATGCTAGCAAGGTATTTAACTTTGGGGGAATCACAGCAAGGGCCAATTCTGTTCTCTGCTGACAGCTGAACCAGTGCATTCTCCAGTAGAAGCCACAAGGGGGAGTTTTCTCTTTTGATGATGTGTCAAGTGAGGTGTTAAAAGGGGCGTGCAGCCTACTGGCTGCACTGCTGGCTTCTCCCGCCATATTTATTGACTCATTGTGAAAAACAACCCTGCAGGCGGGTCCCAAGACCTCATGCTGGAGAACTTGCCCCACCAAAAAGGCCCCCCCCCCCTGGACTGGTTATAAATCAGGCTAAGGCAAACTGGTCATTGTTTTCCCTGCTCACTCCCTAGTGCAGGACAGCTAAGGACCATTGTCCCATTTGTTGAAGTTAAATGTAAAGACTCCAATTTCCCCAAGTAGGCGAGCACACAGTCTGGGCTCTTTCTGCCAGGCAGTCACACATAATAGGGAGGTAGGAAAGAGATTGTCAAAGATGACAAAACTGAGAGGGTACCAACTGGCAGGAAGCACTGTTGGGCCTGTTTACTCTGGCTGAGGGGTGACCTGATAGAGAGGTTCAGAATTATGAAAGGGTGTGATGCGACAGATGCAGAGAAAGTGTGTTCATTGTGGGGAGGTCTGTAACTACATTCTTAAAATATAAGATATTGTGGATGCCTGGAAATCTGAAATATAAACACAAAATGTTTGAAATGCCTCTGACGATGTATTTATTGGCTTCCAGATTACTGACCTTTTGCCTCCCTGTCTCTTAGGGGAGTTCCTCGCCGGCCACCTCCACAGGTTCTCGAGCAGCTGAAGAGCTTGAATCAGTCCCTTCATCTTGGACACCTCCTGTGCCGGAGTCGTCATCCTGACTTCCTGCTAAACATCATTCAGAGACAGGTGAGTGTGTGCAGCTTCAGCTGGGTATAGTTGCTGTTTTATAGATAGAAAGAACTTGCATTGATAAAGTGCCTTTCACAATCCCACCACTTGCTGAAGTGCTTTGCAGTTAGTGAAGTAGAACGCAGATAATTGTCTCCTGTTCTCCATAACCCAACTCCCCTCCAGCCCAAATAAAATCATGAGTTTGCCCCTCCGAAGGTCAACCAAAATTGAAGACAATTACCATGTAGTATCTGTCTTTGGGTGATTGCTATCACCCCAACAATGTCTTTTTCACATTTTAAAAAGGAAGGGAAACCTATATCTGAAGTGGAGTGGACATCTTATCCCAAATATCCTAAAGCTTTAACATTGGTCAGTGTAAAGGTGAAAATGTGGCAACTTTTGGAATGAATAACTTGGCAAGGCCCAGGAAAGTAGGCTTTGTGTAGACTGTAATGATGTGGAGTTTGTGCTGGCACAGACACACTGAGCCAAATACATAGAAAGGACTTGGCATTTATATCATGCCTTGTACGGCCTTGGGATGTCCCAAACCATTTACCAGTCATTGTAAAACTTCTCAAGTGTGCACGCAGCACTAGATATTCAGTTCCATTGCCATCAATGGCATTAAGGTGCTCTGTATAATTGGCAGCTGATCCAATGCCCTCTATTGCAGTCCCAGAAAACAAGTGCCGAATATCAACAACTTCGTTTGACCATGGAATAAAAATAGGGACGTGAATCTGTTGTATTACTCCACAGTGCAGCATGTCGGAGAATTCATTGCATGGGAAATATTTCAATCTTCCAACCTTTTAATTGAGGTGATTCTTTATAGATACATTCTGGGTAAAAAGAATGTAAATCTAGGACCCTGATGGGTCTGTAGAAAGTAGGAAAGCTATCTAACCTTGTGAGAAAATGTTAGGGCGGCGTGGTGGCATAGTGGTTAACACTACTGCTTCATAGCGCCACGAATCCAGGTTCGATTCCCAGCTTGAGTCACTATCTGTGTGGAGTTTGCACATTCTCCCCGTGTCTGTGTGGGTTTCCTCCGGTGCTCCAGTTTCCTCCCACAGTCCAAAGATGTGCAGGTTAGGTGGATTGGCCATGCTAAAATTGCCCCTTCGTGTCAGGGGGACTAGCTAGGGTAAATGAATGGGATAATGGGGATAGAGCCTGGATGGGATTGTGGTCGGTGTAGACTTGATGGGCCAAGTGGCCTCCTTCTGCTCTGTATGATTCTATAAGTCTGTATCTCTGGAGGAAGTGTTAAAATTCTCTAATACAAGCATGGGGTGCTGGATAGCTATTTTGGTTAAATCCGATGTGGAGATGTCGGCTTTGGACTGGGGTAAACACAGTAAGAAGTCTCACAACACCAGGTTAAAGTCCAACAGGTTTATTTGGTAGCAAAAGCCACTAGCTTTCAGAGTGCTGCGCCTTCGTCAGGTAAGTGGGAGTTCTGTTCACAAACAGTTAACAAAATAATGGTTGGAATGCGTGTCTTTACAGGTAATCAAGTCTTAAAGGTACAGACAATGTGAGTGGAGAGAGGGTTAAGCACAGGATAAAGAAATGTGTATTGTCTCCAGCCTGGATAGTTCGTGAGATTTTGCAAGCCCAGGCAAGTCGTGGGGGTTACAGATAGTGTGACATGAACCCAAGATCCCAGTTGAGGCCATCCTTGAGTGCGGAACTTGGCTATCAGTCTCTGCTCAGCGAGTCTGCATAGACTCGTGAAGGCCGTCTTGGAGAGCGCTTACCCGATGATCAGAGGCTGAATGCCCGTGACCGCTGAAGTGTTCCCCAACAGGAAGAGAACACTCTTGCCTGGTGATTGTCGAGCGGTGTTCATTCATCCGTTGTCGTAGCGTCTGCATGGTCTCCCCAATGTACCATGCCTCGGGATATATCCTGTGGCGCTCGACTCATCGATCGACAGTTCCGACGCGCCACAGCGAAAAACTGCACCGACCTCAGAAGACAAACGCGGGACACAGTGGACAGAGTACCCTTCGTCGTCCAGTACTTCCCCGGAACGGAGAAGCTACGACATCTTCTCCGGAGCCTTCAACATGTCATTGATGAAGACGAACATCTTGCCAAGGCCATCCCCACACCCCCACTTCTTGCCTTCAAACAACCGCACAATCTCAAACAGACCATTGCCCGCAGCAAACTACCCAGCCTTCAGGAGAACAGTGACCACGACACCACACAACCCTGCCACTGCAACCTCTGCAAGACGTGCCAGATCATCGACACTGATGCCATCATCTCACGTGAGAACACCATCCACCAGGTACATGGTACATACTCTTGCAACTCAGCCAACGTTGTCTACCTGATACGCTGCAGGAAAGAATGTCCCGAGGCATGGTACATTGGGGAGACCATGCAGACGCTAGGACAACGGATGAATGAACACCGCTCGACAATCACCAGGCAAGAGTGTTCTCTTCCTGTTGGGGAACACTTCAGCGGTCACGGGCATTCGGCCTCTGATCTTCGGGTAAGCGTTCTCCAAGGCGGCCTCACGACACACAACAACACAGAGTCGCTGGGCAGAGACTGATAGCCAAGTTCCGCACATATGAGGATGGCCTCAACCGAGATCTTAGGTTCATGTCACACTATTTGTAACCCCCATGACGTGCCTGGGCTTGCAAAATCTCACTAACTGTGCTGGCTGGAGACAATACAGATCTCTTTAACCTGTGCTTAACCCTCTCTCCACTCACATTGTCTGTACCTTTAAGACTTGATTACCTGTAAAGACTCGCATTCCAACCATTATTTTGTAAATTGAGTTTGTGTCTTTATATGCTCTGTTTATAAACAGAACTCCCACTTACCTGACGAAGGGGCAGCGCTCCGAAAGCTAGTGGCTTTTGCTACCAAATAAACCTGTTGGACTTTAACCTGATGTTGTGAGATTTCTTACCTGGTTTAACCCCTGTCAGTGTAAGTGGTACTGAGGTGATATGGATGTTGTGCCTCAACCACATTGCATCTAAAACATGCCTCAGTCGTATTTTACAGACTCATGGAATCATACATAGATTGAGGCCATTCAGTCCATTGTGCCTATGCCAGTTCTCGGAAAAAGCCTATCCATTAATCCTATTCTTTACTCCCTTTACTCTTTCACCCTAGTCCAGCAATGTTTTCCTTTTCGAGTAGCTATCTAGTTTTCTTTTGGAAATTGCTGTTGAATGTGCTTCCACCATCCTTTCAGGCACTCCAGATCATTGTTAAGTTTTAAAAATAAATTCCTATCTTCCCTGGCTTTTCTGCCAATTACTTTTAAACCTGTATCATCTGGTTACTAACCCTGTTATAAATAAATCATATCTATTATCAACTAATCATATTTTTAAATAATCTGGGATTTAAAACGATTCTGAAGGCGATTCAAGATTTTTGTTCCTACTTTCCCTCCCCTCTAGGCCTCGTCCCAGTCCATGCCCTGGTTAGCGGACCTGGTGCAGTCCAGTGAAGGATCCTTGGATGTGTTGCCAGTGCAGTGCCTGTGTGAATTCCTGCTCCACGATGCAGCCGATGAGGCAACCTCCACAGAAGAGGAAGACGAGGGTGAGAGCAAAGAGCAGCGAGCCAAGAAACGACAGGTGAGGCTGCAGGTGTGCGAATGAGTCGATGGCACTAACATGCTGATGGCTGAAATTGTCTGACAAGATAAAGATTTGCATTTAGACTATGCCTTTCGTGACCTTAGGTTGTGCTCTGCAGCCAGTGAAGTCCTTTTGAAATGTAGTTACTGTAGTAATGAAGGAAACATGGCAACCAATTTGGGGACAGCAAGCTCTCAAGCAATCGTGTGATAATAACCAGATTTTTATTTTCCGTGATAGTGGTTGAGGGAGGAATGTTGGCCAAGACAACAGGGCAGACACCCTGTGATTTTTTTGGGATCTTTTACACACACCTCAAAGGGCAAATAGGGAGTCTTGATTTAATGTCTCATACTGAAGATGGCACCTCCAGCAGTGCAGAGCTCACTCACGTGTGTGCTGTGGAAATTGAACCCACAGTCTGACTTGGAGGCTGAGGGAAGTTTGTGAGAGGTCCAACATACACAGTGACGATGAAGAAAGTGGAAAAGTCTTGCTTTTTTTGGCCATGTCTTCTTCTTGCTAAACTTTGCAAACTCTGCCCTGGGTGAGAAAGTTGTAGATCGTATTCTTGTTTCAACTGAATGCTTTTCTCCTCAATGTAGAGTGTGGATGGAGCCTTGGATTAATGTGTTAGAAAGATGGCAGCTGTGACCATGTAGTGCTTCCTCAGCACTGGCATTAGGTGTGAGAGCCCAGGTTCTGTGCTCACATACTTGAAGTCTCACAACACCAGGTTAAAGTCCACAATAAACCTGTTGGACTTTAACCTGGTGTTGTGAGACTTCTTACTGTGCTTACCCCAGTCCAACGCCGGCATCTCCACATCATGACTCACATACTTGGAGCAGGGCAGATTGTGTCCTTATTTGAACCCAGTGCTTTTTCTCCCATACTGCAGAGGCAGCAGAAACAGCGGCAGCTCTTGGGCCGTCTGCAGGACCTCCTCCTGGGCTCCAAAGCCGATGAGCAGACCACCTGCGAAGTGCTGGATTACTTCTTGCGGCGTCTGAGCTCCCCACAGGTGGCCTCCCGCGTTCTGGCCATGAAGGTAAGTCAGAGAAGGATGTGTGCCTCTTAAGTTAACAGCATCTCCTCCCATTGTGAAATCAGAGCAGGGATCGCCGCCTGTACTTTGAAGGAAGTGTGATGGGTTGGTGGAGTGAGTCACTTTTCGACTCCCCAGCTGCAAAACTCGACTGTCCTCTCCCGGAGATGCCGAGCTGAACACCCCATCCTGAGCAATCACCATTCCTCATGTAACCCCAACAGTGAATGCCGGTGGATTATTTAATTGTGAATGGAGCATACTGATAATGCTGCATATGTGCCTCACCCCACTCTTACATGTTTTGTTCCCTTCACCCTGTCAATTTACTGATGTCAGTGTTTCAAAGGGAGGCACGGAGCACGACCAGGACTCCTCTGCTTTGCTTTTGCAGAGCACTTGCTTGTGTATTTTAATGCTTGAATTTTGACCTCACCTTTGGAGGACTTCTCGTTTCTTGGTGATCCAATGAAGAAATGTCCATATAGGTATGCAGTCTAATGTTTCTCCTCGCTCTAGGGCTTGTCTATGGTCCTGACTGACTCTGAGAGCAGCCTACGGGATGCGGAAGAGCGAGAGCAGATGTTGGAAGAGGACTCAAGTGATGGGGAGCCACTCCCTGGATATCAGTGGCTGCTCCGGGATCTTCCCAAACTGCCTCTCTTCAGCAGTGTCTGTAACATGACATCCCTGGCACTGCAGCAGGTGAGCTTTGCAATCCAGCTGGAAACACTGGCGATTCAGAATCATTATTGCGGAAACACCAGCTTTGAAAGAGATGTGACAAATAGTGAAGTAGGGGTGAGGTGACACCAAGTTTGGGTTTTGAAAGTCAGCGTGTGTAGGAAGATTGAGGGAGGTAAGGAGTCTCTTAATCTAACAGGATAATGTGATGTGTGTTTATTTGAGGCCTTCATTGTCTCACAGTGCTTTATAAAATAAATTCATAACACATTTATATAACACCTTTCATATCTTTGGGACACTCCAAAGCACTCCATAGCCAATGAAGTACTTTTTTTGCAATGTACTTACTGTTGTAATGTAAGAAACATGACAAGTGATTTGTATACATCCTGCAAACTGCAATATGATAATGTCCCAATGATAGGATTTTTTTGTTTAGTATTGAGGCTTCGGGGGTAAATATTAGCCAGGACATGGTGCCATGAAACCTGTTATGTAGACCAAGTGTTGGTTTAACGTCTCATCTACAATGCAACTCCCCTGACATTGTAATGCTTCTCCTGTGCTGCCCTGGAGTGATAGTCCTGGTTTATGTGTTTAAGTTTCTGGACTTAAATGATTAGTGAGGCTGAGTCACACACAGACCTGGGTATTCTTTCACTTGCTGCAGATTTTGCAAGCACATTTTACCTTTGTATTGTTGTCGGTTGAAAGCATGTCTTCACCACATGGTGGCGCCAGATTCCAGCACTCTGGTTTGATTCTGGGTCAATCGTGAATTTTAAATCTGAGATTAGTGGATTTCTATTAAATGTAAGCATTAAAATCTATGGGACAATTTTGGGGATGTGGAATACAGTCACAGATCAACCATTGTTTCATTGAGTTTAGTATTTTAGCACAAGCTTCTGTTTTTTTGTCACTGTGCGTAGTGCGTTTTAACTCTTTTTAGGATTTAACCACATTGGAAAAAAGTACAATATATAATTATATGTAGCCAAATAGGTGAGGAAGAGAGAGAGAGAAAGAAATACAGAGAGAGTGGAACAGCATATAGACACTTGTACAGTGTGTGGATTGTGCAGCTGAAAGTGATGTGAATTAAAAATTCATGCCATTTTTATTTTTTTTCATCGCTAATTTCAATTTGCAGGCCATTCATGTGGAGACTGATCCCCAGACCATAAGCGCCTATGTCATTTATCTGTCACAACACGCACCAGTAGAGGAACAGGCTCAGCACAACGATCTTGCTCTGGTAAGAACGATATAAGCAGGTTAGAGCAAGGGGATGAGGGAGAGCTGACAAAGAAATATCTGTAATTACTGCCAGAACGAGTCGCTGCCTCACGCTCACTCCCAGCTTGGGCAGGTTTTTAAAAATTTCACTTGAGATGTAAGAAGTCTGGTTGCTAAGCTGTGTCGTTCACACATTAGTGTTGATAGTGAGGTGTCGACAGCAGCTACATGTACTCCAACACCAACATCACAGTTTTAATGTAAGGAAGAGTGGTTTACAAAATGTTTACAGCACAGAAAAAAGGCCTTTGGTCCAACAGATCCATGGGGGGGCTATATGCTTAACACAATCCTCCTCCCATCTTTTTCCATCTGCCTCATCGACATATGCCTTTATCTTTTTCTCCCTCATACTTCCCCTTAAATGCATCAATGCTATTTTCCTCAGCTGCTCCATGTTGGAGTGAGTTCAACATTCTGACCACTCTCTGGGTATAGACGTTTCTCCTGAATTCTCTGTCATATATATTAATCACTATCTTCTATTTATGGACCCACTTACTGGACTTGCCCTAAATGTGAACATATCCTCTGTATCGACCTTATCAAACCTTTCATAATCTTAAGGGCCGCTATCGAGTCACTTCGGGCCTTCTCTTTTTGTGCAGAAAAAAGCCCCAGCCTATTCACATTTTCTACAGATGGATCTTGTTCCTTCCCCTAGATTTCCCAATAAAATGACACCGGAGCAGTGTCGTTACTGGGTGTGGAAGTGGATAATCCCATTTTGACATTTAAGCAAAAATGCTTGACAGCTAAAGCCATTAGTGATTAAATTATTTTGTCGCGGATCCGTGGCAATGAAGTCAACAGTTTTGTGATACAGCAATTTGCATTAATGTAGTGTCTTTGCAGTGAAACATCCTAGGGTGCTTCACAGGAGCAGCGTGAGATGGAGCTTGATGCTTAGCCAACTAAGATATTAGGATAGGTTACCAAAAGATTGATCCAAGAGATTCATTTTCTGGAGCGTCTTAAAGGAAAAGAGAGAATTAGAAAGACAGGTTTAGGGGGGAAATTCCAGGCTTATGCAGCTTCAGGCACCAGCGATGGACAATTAAATTGGAGATGCACAGGAGGCCAGAATTGGCGAAATGCAGAGATCTCGGAGAGTTTTAGGACTGGAGAAGATTACAGAGTTACGGAAGGTTTGGAAACAAGGGTTAGAATTATAAATTTGAGAAGATGCTGCACTAGGAGCCGATGTGAATCAGCGAGGGTTATGAGGTGATGGATAAGTTATAATTTGCTATTTATTAATAAAAACAGAAAATGTTGGAAATATGCAGCAGATTTGCTAAGTGTCTAAAAAAGGAGGATAAGAAACAGGCTAACTAGTTTCTGTGGAGACCCTTTAAGAATCAGAGATTTGATGGGTTTGCACCAAGGCCATTAGTTGGCTTTCCCCTTTCAGGTCCTTTGCTTCCAACATTGTCTATTTGTTTCAGCTTTCCCACCATTTACATTTTGTTCCTGCTTGTAACCCTGTCTGTTTGCCTCCTCAGGACGTTGCTCGCTTAATTGTCGAGCGATCCACGATCATGACTCACCTCTTTGCCAAGCACGCCTACAGGATGGAATGTGAGTCTGTGCTGGTGGCGTTGATAGCCATCTTCTCGCGGTACGTGAAGCGAATGCGGAAGACCAAGGAAGACGAGGAGGTGTACAGCTGGGTGAGTGGGCTGCTGTGTTGGAATGGCTGGAAGCGCAGGCTCAATCATTAGGGGCTAGTGCTGCCCATGGGAGCTGCCAAAGTAAGTTGAGATCTGCAGTTCCCGAGGAGTCGACTTCTGACCAACTCCGCTCACGATCCTGTGCTGAGATTTGGGAGCATTCCTGGTGGAGGATTTTGCCATATGTTCAGTGTCTGTCGTGGTTGTTTTAAACTCTTCATAAGAGTTGGGAGCAGCACGGTGGCACAGTGGTTAGCACTGCTGCCTCACAGTGCCAGGGACCTGCGTTCAATTACGGCCTTGGACAACTATCTGTGTGGAGTTTGCACATTCTCCCCGTGTCTGTGTGGGTTTCCACTGGGTGCTCCAGTTTCTTCCAAGGATGTGCAGTTTAGGTTGATTGGCCATGCTAAATTGCTCCTTAGTGTCAGAGGGATTAGCAGCGTAAACACGTGGGGTTACGGGGATAGGGCCTGGGTGGGATTGTTGTCGGTGCAGACTCGATGGGCCAAATGGTCTCCTTCTGCACTGTAGAGATTCTAACTACTGATGTGAAGGAATTGAAGTGGAATTAATTGAAAAATTGCCAAACAGGACTAGAAATTTTCATGGACTAAGGAAATTGGAGGAAAAAGAAGAAGATTGAAGCTGTGATTGTTCTCGTTAGAGAAGGGAACGTTAAGGGAAATTTAATATTGGTGTTCAAAGTAAATAAATAAATAGGGTTTTCAGTGCCAGATGGTTTGGAAATGAAAGGTCACAGACATAAGGTAATTTTCAAAACCAGAGGGACAGATGAGAATTTCTTTACGTAGCGAATTTTTAATGATCTGGAAGGATGGTGGAGGCAGATTAAATTATAACTTTCACAAGAGAACTGGATATTTTTGGAAAAGAGAAAATTTGCAGGACTATGGAAAAAGGCCAAGGGAATGAGATTAATTGGGTAATTCCTTGAACGAGCCAGCACAGTCACAGTGGGCCAAATGGCTTCATCCTGCACTGCATCTGGTAGCATAGTGGTGATATCACTGGACTGGTAATCCAGAAGCCCAGCCCATGGACAAGGGTTCAAATCCCACCACGCCAGCTGGTGGTATTTAATTGTAATTGATAATCTGGAAATCTGCTGCTGTTCGCCGGTCTGGCCTATATGTGACTCCAGACCCAAGCAATGTGGTTGATTCTTGACTGCTTCTGCAATTGAAACATAGAAAATGGAATCAGGAGTAGGCCATTTGGCCCTTTGAGCCTGCTTCGCCATTCATTTTGATCATGGCTGATCATCAAATTCGATATCCTGATCCCCCCCTCCCTTCCTCCCATATCCCTTGATCCCCTTTGCTCCAAGAGCTATATCTAATTCCTTCTTGAAATCAGACAATGCTTTGGTAGTGAATTCCACACATTCACCACCCTCTGGGTGAAGAAATTTCTCCTCACCTCAATCCTAAAACTATGACCCCTAGTTCTGGACTCTCCCACCATTGGGAACATTCTTTCTGAATTTATCCTGTCTAACCTTGTTAGAATTTTTAAAGTTTCTATGAGATCCCCTCTCACTCTTCTAAGCTCCAATGAATATAATCCTAATCGATTTAGGAGCCACTCAGTTCAAGGGTAATTAGGGACAAATGCTGGCCTGGCCAGTGATGCTCACATGCCATGAATGAATAAGAAAAAAGGTATGATTCTATCATTCTATAAGTTGAGAGTTGGGACAAAGGAGACGCACTCCAGGCACTAACGAGGCTCTGCTACTTCTAAAAAGTTTCCTATTGAATTCTGTAGCACACAAAAAGACTATTCGGCCCATTTACCTGTGCTGGCTCTTTGAAGAGCTATTTATTTAGTGTCACTCCCTTGCTCTTTCCTCAGACACCTGTGATTTCTTCCTTTGCAAGTATATATCCCCTTTAGGAAGTTACAGTTGATGGGAGTATTTTACAGCCTTGAATGCAATTTGATTCTACAAATCTGACTGCTACTATAAGGGAAGCATTTCCTTGGCTAACTGTGCTTTGTGTTTCTGACTTACAGTCTGAGTCCCAGGACCAGGTGTTCCTGCGCTGGACCACTGGGGAGACTGCCACCATGCACATCTTGGTGGTTCACGCCATGGTCATCCTCCTGACGCTCGGACCCCCTCAAGGTATAAACCTGACACAGGATTGGGGTGGGATGAGGTGCTTTTCTGCGTTTAACCGTTTGAGTTTGAGGAAGTAGTAGGGAGGAGTGTTTGTGAAATAAATTATTGCAGATGTTGTCTGTGTCTTAGTGGAAAGCACACTTGCCTCTGAGTCTGAAGGTTGTGCGGTCACGTCATCCATCAAGTACTCAATACTTAGTCTTTCAGAGTAACTTGGATTCAAGCCCATTTCAATGACTTGAGCACAAAATATAGGCAGACAGTGTGCGTGTGTCTGTGTCTGTGTGTGTGCGGGGGGGGGGGATGGATTATCCGTTCATTATCTCACTGTTTGTGGGAAGTTGCTGTGTCCAAATTGACTGCCGCATTTTCTACATTACAGCAGTAACAGCACTTCAGAAGTAGTTTATTTTGAAAATTTGTGTGTCTTGGTTGTTTATTTGTGTGCGTGCTCGGAAAGGGAAGTACCCCTTTTCAGAATACTTTTCACAAGACACAATATATGCTGCTGAAAGTGGAAGAAGTCTTTTATTGAGTTAATGATATGAAGAAGAAGAACTCAAATTTTATCCCCTTTCAATTTACTTTCCAAATTTGCTTAACATCCAGCCAGTTGCAGGGACTGCACAGTGAACTTGTTTCAAATGTAAACTAGACGAGATTCTCCTCTCCCTTTAGCAGGCGTAAACTGAAGTGATATCAGGAAGTCAGCCCCCATTAGTTCTAAAGAGATGTGAATCCGCAGTGGAAATTACTCACAATTTGGCACAAATTGACAATCTCATGCAGACAACATGAGAATGGGTGGTATTGAAAATGGGGAATGTCACTGGTGTAATGAGGGTCCTCTGTGAGGTTGGAGTTGATTGTCGAAAAGCAGAATGCGAACCCTAATGTGACTTGACCCTGAGATTAGACTCAAAAGTGTCACCCATTGCCAAACAGTTTTCACCTTGGTAAATAGAAAGCTCCATGGGGCAACCACTTCTGGCCTGGTGAAAAACCGTCATGCCCTGCAACAATATTCCTATGCTGTCTGGGCCACTTGTGTGCGCGAGCATACATGTGTGCACGCATGCTTCCCTACACCTGCAATAGAAGTGTGTACCATTAACAGCAGCTTGCCACGGTTTCTTCAACAGCATTTCTCAAACCTGTGACCATCACCACCTAGAAGGCCAAAGGCAACAGGTGGAAAAGGAGTACCACCACCTTCACGGTCCCTCCAAGACGCACACCGTCTTAACTTGGATGTATGTTCATTATCATTAGGTCATATTCTCAAAGCTTCCTGCCTAGGAGCACTGTGCGAGCTCTTTCGCCACACAGACTGCAGTGGTTCAAAAAGTAGGCTCGCTATTACCTCGTCATCTAGAGATGGGAAATAAATGCCAGCCTCGTCAGTGATGGGCACATTGCAAGAATTAATTAATGAACCACCCTTCCAAGAGGATGTGGAATGAATGAGAGAGCAGACTTTCATTGCTCACTCATGATTTTCTGTTCTATCTAGGTGGGGTAGGCGTGTCTTGATGCTTTTGTTTCTACGGTGACCCCATTCCCTAACTCACTTTTTTGTGAGGAATGTTATATAACCTCAAACTTGCATACTATTGCAAGCTCCCTCTGCTCCAATTGTACACTTCCAACTCCCTGCGCCAAGCTTTTCAAGGACCACGCAGCGCCAAGCTTGATTATAATTTTCTTGATAGACTTTCCTGAATGCTGTTTTGAGAGTGGTCCAATTATTAGCATTTAATCACTCTTGAATCATGGCTTGCAGGCGAGAGTGACTTCTCCCACCTTCTTGACGTCTGGTTTCCTGAGCGAAAGCCACTCCCTACGGCATTCCTGGTTGACACCTCAGAGGAAGCTCTACTTCTTCCTGACTGGCTGAAACTTCGGATGATTCGCTCGGAAGTATCTCGACTGGTGGATGCGGGTAAGTATTTTGCTGAAGGAGGAAATGTAGCAGCGTGTTCTGTATTCCAGAGTTCATACAATATTCTCCACACTTTACAATGAAATGATTTCTGCCATCCCTCCCCTCAACTCCCCTATTCTCCCCCACCCCCAATGCTTTTGTCTTGTTGGGAAGCATGCTGGGTAAATCACCTTTTGAGATTTGGGTTCAGATTCTGCCTCAGGCTGAAGGAAGAAGAAGTATCTCTGTTGTTTGTTGGGAAGAGACGCAGAAATGGTTGGTGCATTGTTATCACAGCTAGTGGCATACCCAAGCAAGCAGGGAGTATTCCATCATTCTCCTGACTTGAGATGTCTTTATCGACACTTGGCTTGTGAGCTATAAGATTCTATGGTAAACACCAGGAAAACAAAAATTCAGAATTTCCTGATGTAAAATTACAAGCAGTTTTCAGGTACAAAATGGTGATCAGATGTTTCCATTCTGTGGCTGGCTTGTGCAGGCACCGAGGAGAATGTCTGGAACAACAGCAACTTGCATTTACGTGGCAACTCTAATTTAGCAAAATGTTCCGAGGTATTTCACAGGAATGTTTTCGAAAACAAAATTTCACACTGAGCCGCACAAATACATTTTATTGCCGGTGAGAGAAAGCTTTAGTGGGCATCTTAAAGAAGGAGAGAGCGAAGTAGAGAGACAGAAAGATTGGTGGAAGTAATTTCAGAGCTGAAGGTCCACGATGGAAAAGGGGAATGTGCAGTAGGCCAGAATTGGAGGAGTGCACAGTTCTGGCAGGGTTGTGTGGCTGCATGAGGTTACAGAGATGGTGAGGGGCAAGGCCATGCACTGACCTGAACACAATGATAAGACCAAGCTGATATAGAGGCTGATAGATGGGTCACAGTGATTTAGAAGGAAATAATTTAATTGAATGGCCTTGGTTTCACACAACCATAAGAATAAAGCTTTAAGCATTTTATGAATGTCAGCACAACATAAGGTTGAAATATTGTGCTAAATTCCCTGCTTGACATCTTTTATTTAATATTCTTTCTACAAAGACTACTTTCTCGCTAGACAGTTGTTTCTCCTCAGGGAGGAGACATTAGAATATGCTATTCTCCAGTACCTTGCTCCCATCCCTGTTTTCCGCATGTGTGTGTTTATAGAGCAGACATTTGACCGTAGAAGGATCTACAGCTGAGTTCACTCCTCCAAGTACATGTAGGGCCTGATTTTACCATCGAGTTGTGCCTGTTTTCGGGTGTGGAAACTTAATAAAGTCGGGCATGCATTTAAATTGACTTATTGACGTGATTGGTTGCACACCCAACTTTACCGGCACTTCCCCCTTTACCACCACGTTCGCCCACCTGGAATTGGCGTGAAACAGACGTGCTTCATTAAAGTCAGACTCCAGCACTCCATCAGTGAGGGTTAGTGAGGAGGTAAGTGCCGAGCATCCAATGGTTCTGTGCTGCTTACGGTGATCCTTGTGGCCATTTTGTTTCTTGGGTCGTGGGGACTCTGCGAGTGTGTTGGGGGGGTGGGGGGCTGTTGCTCAGCAGAGTGTCTGATGTCCAATTTGCAGCATGGACCCGGGCCTCAGCACTGACCTCGGGTCTTTTGGATGCTGCTGGGTCCTACTGCACTCAGCACTCTGCCAGCTGAAGGATGTGCAAAAAGCCCATGCAAATTGCACTGCTGCAGCCTCTGAACTTTTCAAGGAGCTATGATACTGAGAAGCATGTGGGTGGGGGAATGGGGAGTCTGTTTCCACTCTGCCTGAGATCAGTGGGGAGGAAGGGGTGTCCGCTGCCACTCTGCCTGAGATCAGTGGAGGGGAAGGGGGTTCCGCTGCTACTCTGCTTGAGATAGGTGGGAGGAAAGGGGAACGGAGCTGCGATTGGTCTGGGTGTGGGGGTGGAGATAAGGGGGTCAGTAAAGTGTGGGGGTGGGACAATGTCCGTGCGGGCCGGGGGGAGACATTATCCGACCCGGGAGGGCTGTGGCAGGGGAGCTGCATTCTATCATTGTTTTTCTGCGCATGTGCAGTTGGAGGCGCTGATCGAAGCTGCAGGGTTTCGGGTGCGTTCAGCCCCGCCCACAGGCTTGTGCAGCGTGATTCGGACTCGCTGATATTTTCGCAGACAGTGTACGTATAAGGGGTGCCTCAGAATGGGCCTAAAAGTCGGATCTGAAACACTCCCAGTTTCAAGTCCGCTCAGCACTTTGAATCAAAATGATAAAATAGGGCCCACACTTTCCAGAAGAGGTCTTTGTATAAGGCCACTCAGCCCTTTTGAATGGCAAGTCTGGTACATTGAGTTTCATTGTCTACTTCAATTTCCTGTGTTCATGCCAGCTGCCGAGGCACTGAGCCAATTGTAGCACCCCAGTAGTTGCCATTGCTGGGGGTTGACTTGCCCACTATAAAAATAGTGGACTGAACCTTGGATTTTCCTCTTTTTTTGGGTTATTCAACACCAACTAACACACTTGCTCACTAAGGCTCTGAAGGAACTGTGATGTGCTTACAGTCAATCCCTTGCATTGAAATGATTCTTCTACTCTCCCCTCTTTTAGCGTATTATCCTTTAATGTTCAACCAGTTAATGTGCATATATAGCTTTATAAAGCCACATTAACTTTATTGAGAATGACTGGGAGATACAGGAATCCAGTCTCGATCATTAATCCCTCGGTCTGAGCATCATTGCAGATCAGCAAGATGGAGCATGCTGACAGTAACTGATGTTCAATAAAAGTAAATAAAGCCACTCTCTGAAGTTGATTACTTGTATAATTAGGTGTCCTGGAGTGATTTCAAGCCTTAGCGATAAGTTGACAGTTCTAATAAACCACTTGAGGTTCATTCGTGGGGTTTATGGTGTCATCTGTACTCTGTGAATTAAATTACAGCCTTGTAATCCCTGCCAGGTGTTTTTTTTAATTGTGAAAGCTGGGTGATGGGTCCGAGGCCGTATTGCCAGACATCATCGACAGTGGAGTGAGCGGGAGCAAAGATGAGATAAAGCAGACTGAAGGTGTTTATTGTGAGAAATTTGTGTTTGAAAAGCCTTGGATTGTTTGAGTAGGAAGGAAAAACTTAAGGGAGAAGCTGTGTTGAGGCAGGGAGAAAGACAGAGCAACATCAGGAGGCATTCTATATCCGTTGTTCAATTATGTATCTTCCTGTTGTTTCCTTTTGGTGGTAGCAGTCTTACAGGATCAGGAACTGATGTGGAAGCAATTTGCACTTGGCTCTTGAATGGTATTTGCAATTTGCAGCTTGCATGGCGACTAACCCTCAACTCTCGTTCCCCTTTCTCTTGCAGCTCTCCAGGACCTGGAGCCACAGCAGTTGATCCTGTTTGTCCAGTCCTTTGGAATCCCGGTTTCCAGCATGAGCAAACTCCTGCAGTACCTGGACCAGGCAGTGTCCCACGATCCCCAAACACTCGAACAGAATATCATGGACAAAAGTATGTGTTTCAGTAACCAAGGAGGTGACAGTGGGCTGTTGATGGGCACCCCCTTTTGTCAGTTAATTCCCCCTTCTGGAGGCACTGGCACACTTGGAAGGTGGGGACAAGGGGAGGAAGAATTCCACAGGTGATGTCACCCTGTGGCAGCTCGCCAAATGGCCATTCTTCATGGGTGAGCTTGGAGCAGCTATTCAACTATAGGATGGAATCAGTATTAAGGAAACAGTTGTTTGTATCTTTCTCACAAATTCAGGATGTCCCAAAATGCTTTACAGTTGATTAACTATTTTTGAAGTGTAGTCACTTTTCTAATGTTGTGAAATGCATCAGCTAATTTACATACAGAAAGCCCCACGAACATTAAAGAATAATGACTAGAAAATCTGTTTAGGTGGTGTCAGTTTAGGGATATATGTTGGTCAGCACAACATTCTTCTTCAAATCATGGCCCACTAAAGAGGACAGATGGGGTTTTGATTTACCGTTCATCTGACCCCCAACAACCCCTCAGTACTACATTGCAAGTGTTAGCCTGGATTGCGTGCTCCAGTCTCCAGAGTGAGGTATGATCCCGGGATCTTCTGACTCAGAGAGGAGAGCGCTACCCACTGATCCTCCCTCCCCATGCAGCTACAAAGGTGTGTGTCCAGCAGAGCTCATCTATTGGGGCTGAGGGAAGTAATTCTGGCTGCTCTTGTTATTAATTCATCCCCCTCTCTCTCACCAGAGAGGCTGCGGGCATTTGCGGTCCCTCAACTTGCTGAGATCAGGAGATTGCATTTCAAAAGGTGCTTGTTGTCGTGTGTTGGCTGCTATTCACCCTACTTGTGTATGTATCAGGCCAAAATTAGCAGGGGACTGCATGGGCCCCTCAGTAATCCATCTTGGACCATCTGCTGTATCCAGCACAGTCATTGTGATTAAATTAGATGGTGTTACTGAATGGATAGTTGTAATAAGCAGACGACACAGGGGAGTGGATGATTGCAATACTTCTAATTCAAAATAATGGATGGTAATTAAAAATGAAGGATGAATGATTCAGAAGTGGAAAATTACAAATTTATTGCGGTGTTCTTTATGACACTGGAACATGAATTATATTTTTTTAATTCCCGATTATTTAACATGCTATTATTTCTGGTCTTGCTGTGCTGGTTGTTTGCATCAGATACCCAAAGGCAATGCTCACTGCTTATCCAGCGTTAAGTGACTTATGCTGCTTTTATTCATTTATGTATGTTCTAATTTTCAGACTGAGTTTCACACTGGTCCCCCTGTTTCCAAGGGAGCAAATTTCCCAGTCATTATTTAATTTTTTTTGTTGTTGGCGATAGACTTGTGCTAGCCTGGTAATTTCAGAAAATTACAATTATATTGTTTTAAAAAATGCAGACTTTTTTTTTACAGAAGCAAAATCCTACCGATGCTGGAAATAAAAAAAACCCAGAAAATGCTGGAAATGTTCAGCAGGCCAGGCAGTAGTTGTGGGGAAAGAAATACAGTTAATGTTTCAGGTCGATGACCTTCATCAGAACATTAACTCTGTTTCTCTCTCTCTCTCTCTCTCTCTCTCTCCACAGATGCTGTCAGACTTGCTGAGAATTTTTCCAATGTTTTTTCTTTTATTGCGGCCGTTTAAAACATTTTGTTTAACATATTATGTAATTCAGAAGTTGAAGCATAGGGAGCCACACGTTTCTAGGATTTGAATCCTATTCTGCTTGTCAGTAACAGCAAGTGTACCACCACTGGGACATCAATCTCAAAGGGGAAGAAGGGTGAAAGAAATGAGCACAGTGCCACATCTTGTTTCCTATTATGGAATCACAGCACCACACAAAGAGGCCATTTGGCCCACCTTTTGGTCTCTGCTGGCTCTTTGAAATATCTTTCTAGTTAGTCCCATTTGCCCATCCTTGTAGCCCGTAAATGTTTCCTTTTCAAGTATATGTCTATTGCCTTTTGAAGTTTACAGCTCAGTCTGCTTCCACCACCCATTCAGGGAGTGCATTTCAGCTCAGCATCGATCACTGTGCATTAAGACCTCGGCTCACTGCTGGATTTTTTTTGCCAATTACTTTCAATTTGCACCAAGTTTCCAGATAGTTGCCAGTTTATCCAGTGAGATACTGACCCTGACAGATCAGGCAATGAGCAGCAGTGCTGAGTTAGCTGATCTTACGGTGGATTGGATGCTATGATTGACTCCACCATCCCTGTCTGGGGAGGTATAAATTGGTCAACTTCCCAACCTTTTGTTTCTATTCAGTAACCTTTGGAATAATGCACTTGTGGGCACAGGCCTTGAAGGAATCTGAGTCCTGTGGAGCCACTGGTGTCAGCCATGGCTCATTGAATAGCTCCCTCACTTCTGCATCAGAAGGTTGTGGATCAAGTCCTAATATGGAGACTTGAACGCATAATGTAGGCTGGCACTCCAATACAACACTCAGAGCTTCTGCACTGTCAAAAGTGTCATCTTTCAGCTGAGGTGTTAAACTGAGGGCCTATTTTCCCTCTGAGGTTGTAGAAGATCCCATGGTACTCTTTGAGTGGGAGTTCTGTCCAGTATTATTCTGGGCAATATTTAACCTTCAACCAGCATCACTAAAAAAGATTATTAGGTCTTTAGTTCATTGCAGATTGGCTGTTGCATTTACTATAACAATGGCTACGTTTTGAAAGCACTGTACATTGCCTGTCAACTGCTTTAGGATCTCCTGTGGTTGTGGAAGGAACTATAGAAACAGGTCTGTCTTTGTTTAGCCCGGCAAAGTCAGTAACTTTAGCCAGTAACTTGGAGAATGGAAGAGCAGGAAATTGTCAGGTTGCAGTCGATTGAAAGTCCAATCGTCAAATAATATATGACAAACTTGAAGTAAAGTCAAAAACCTCAAGTATCTTATTATCAATGATACCCAGGATACAGTTCACCAGATATGATGCTTATGTAAAACTGCCTGGCCTGCAGACGTTTCTTACACTGATTTTGTAATGGTTGTAAAGGCAAGTTCTAATTCTCTTGTCATTCTCACTGTAGACTATATGGCACATCTGGTGGAAGTTCAACATGAGAGAGGAGCGACTGGTGGACGCACCTTCCACACGCTGCTCACTGCATCCCTGCCTCCGAACAGAGGTATTCCTTACAGCTGAGTTCTTCTGCATTGTATTCAGTCTCAATTCCCTGCTGATAGTTTCCATAGTTTTCTCTTATCTATAATAAGGGGACTCCATCGTCACATCGGAAATCTCTCCTTTTTCATGCTTCTGCAGTGCTTGTAGCTCCAGGATTAACTTTATCCCATTTGTGATTGGCATCATCATCATTGTCGGCTGTTCCCCGATTTGAGGATGAGGTCTACTGAGGATTGCGTGTTTCTACTGTGGGTCTTCACAGGACTAAACACGTCAATCTTGACCTACAGATCTTTGAGCACATGGGGCAGGATGTTCCACAAAGCTGTGGGATTTCTTTCCTTCTCTGCTGCCTTTGTCTCATAAAGGAAGTTGGAATCAAAGCACGACGCAGCTTGATGGACAAGTTATTGCCATTTTGATTGATTGGTAGCAAGTTCCTCCCAGTTATTAATGTCAGGGCTGCCATGCTTCAAGGAGAGCTTCAGAATGTCTTTGAAGCTTTCCTTTGTTCTCTGTGGAACCTGGCCATCTGAGAGTCGAAACAGCAGAACCTGGTGGGGGAGATGCTTTTCAGGCATCAGGACATAGTGTCCTGACCATCAGTGTAGATTTTGTAGGAGTTTGCCTGAATGCTTGTGGAGCTGGCTTCAAAAAGGGCATGAGCATTTGCTCAACTGTCCTCTCGGTGAATCCAGAGAATGTGCGGAGGCACTGCTGATGTAATTTTTCTAGTTGTTGATGCACAGTCCAAGTCTCACTACAGGAGTGTGGTGACGAATGCTGCTCTGTACACTAGGAAGTTTTGTTGACCTACTGAGGCCTTTGTTGTCAAACACTGACAACACTCGCTGCTGTAGTTTGCAGAAAGATGAGCTGGTGTTGAATCTCTTCATTAATGGTGGCCTTTTGAGAGAGGTAGATACTAAGGTATGGGGAATGTTCAGCATTTTCCAGAGTTTCTCCTTGAACATTTATGGGAGGTGGAATATTTGGTTGACCAGGTGTAGGTTGAAATGAGTTTTGTTTTGATGACATTTGGGGGCAGGCTCAGTTTCCTGTAGGCAGAATTGAGATAGAGAGTGGCTTTCAAACTTGTTGCAGAGTGGGCAATGACACTGAAGTTATCTACAAAATATAGATCACGTATGTCTATGATGGTCAGTTTAATTTTGGAATGGAGGTCAAAGATCAGAGTGCAGCTAACCTTTGATGAGGTTAATAGCCACTGTCAAGTAGATTGTAAATAACATGGGGGCTGTCACATAGCCTTGCTTGACACCAGTCCAGATTATGAAGGTGTTTCAGATCTCCCACTCAAGAGATGGGGGTTATAATGAAGTTTCTTCGAAGTCTAATTCTTTGGAGCACAATCCACAAAGCCTCCAGAGGTTTGACCAGGTTGATGAATGCATTTGTGGTACCTCTTTAAATTAAACTTCATAGATACATGGCTAGTAACCAAAGGCTGAATGGGTGTTGAGAGAGAGGATCGGTGAGCAGGGATAGGAAGGGAAATGTGTGAGGTTCAGTGGGTAGTGCCTGGGGGTCGGGTGAGCAGGAACCAAAATGGCCCAAGCCCAGTGTGTGGCTGTAATCAGCTAACTCAGCATTGTCTAGGCCCAGGGACTGATATGGCATTGAGCCTGAAAGATACTGCAATGCTTTTACTTATCCAAAGATACTGCAATGCTTTTACTTATCCAGTCAGTGGGGGGAGAGCTCTTCCCAAACATTCTCCTTAATTCAATGGGAAAGTTCTCTTTTTGTTGGAAGTGATTTTTGGAATGACTGCGGTGGTTTATTATCAACATTTCTTGTACCTTTTCCCAGAAAATGCAGACCTGAGTAGACAGAGCTCGAGCCACACAACACCACAGTGCCCCATCCGGATTCGAAGGCCGGCACAGATTCCTGTAATTGGAGCAGATGAAGACTTGGCTAGTCTTTTCCTTCAGGTAGAGTAAGAGCATGACTGAAACCTAACACACTTCCACTATGTGATCTCCTGATCTGGTTTCAATCACCCTAGAAAGTCAGAAAGGATGTTCACAATTGTTTTTTTCCTTTATTGATACTGTACTTTATTCCTCTCTTTTTTAACTTCTGTCGGAGATTACATGATTGCAGAGGATGGGGCATGTGGGAAGAAATGTTTAGTCACGATGGTCTGGCCATCATTGGGTGTATGGCAGTCTTGATTGAACAACTGATCTTTTCCTGCCTGTCAAATGTTGTAACCATGATGGTCTTTCTTTCAGCTTTTCCCCATGAACCCTGACCCAAGGTGGAAGACCTCAAACACACGCTCAATCTCTCTGATGCTGCAGCACGCTCTGGCCCAGGAACTGAGCCAAGTCTACCAGGGAAAGGTGGAGGAGATGGGAATTGCCATCCGATTGCTTCAAGCTATCTCTGCACTGCTGAATTCCCCACACAGTGGGGCCTTTGTGTTGTCCATGCATAGGAATTATGTCATCTCCTGTCCCTTAATGAGGCAACTCCATCAGTATCAGGTATTGTTGCATGCAGACATTGATATGTTTGTAGCTGACTGTTGGGCTGTGCATATGAAGATATGCAACTATGTATGTAGGTAGAGTATTTGTCCATATTAACACCGTGGTATGATAGTTATTATTACTGTGTACATGTTCTGCATGAGTATGGCTTACCTTGGCTGCTGGCCCAGCAATACCTCAAATTTATAATTCTCTTCTTTGTGTTGAAAGCCCTCCTGGCCTTGACCTGTACTATCTCTATAATCTCCTCTCGCCTCACAACACTGAGATTTCACTAGCATACAGCGCATCCCTGATCTTTATCATTCCACTATTGGCTGGTGTGCCTTCAGTTATCTAGGCCTTGAGCTCTGAAATGGCCTCCCATCAACTCTCTGCCTCTCTACCATTCTCCTTTAAGGCAATTCTTAAAATCCACCTTGTTGACCAAGCTTTTCGTCATCAGTCCTATTATCTACTAAAATGGAATGTTTTACTGCATTGTAAGTGTCAAATGAATTCTAGTTGTATACATTTGCGTATGTGCATGTATATGTGAGGATGTATATATTTTGTGTGAGCATCAAATGTTGTCAGTGTCCTTGTGTCTGTCCTTGCATACAGTGCTGATAATACATCTGGGTGCCCCATGTTTGCTTTACAGTGTTGGTATCATGAATTTATCAGAGATGATCAAAAGGCTTGTTGTTCTTTACCAAAATGTTGGTCTTTGAACTGACCCAAGTTGAAATTTTTAAGAATATGAAGTGAATTGACCGAGTTGCTCCAGGTAGATTGTTCACCTTGACAGAATGCTAGGAAGAAAGAAAGATTTGCATTTATACAAAGCCTTTCATGACCTCTGAACATCCCAAAGTGCATTCCAGCCAATCAGATTCTTTGAAATATAGCCACTATTGTAATGTAGCAAGCGGCAGCCAATTTGTGCATAGCAAATTCTGAAAGTTGCAATGAGATAATGATCAGATCATCTGTTTTACCAGCGTTAGTTAAGGGATCAACATTGGTCAAAACCCCAGAGAGAATTCCCCTGTTCTTTGAATAATGGCACAGGATCTTTGATGCCCAATTGAAAGGGCAGACAGGCTCTCCATTTAACAATTCATCTTAAAAGTGGAACCTCCAACAATGCAGCACTCCCTCAATACTCCACCAGGAATGTCACCTGAGATTTTGTGCTCAAATCTCTGGAATTGAACTTGAACCCACAACGTTCTGACTTGAGAAGGTGAGAGTGCTACCCACTGAACCATGGCTGATACTTGAAACTGGGTGGATCATTGCTTTGGGGTTTTGCAGGATTATCAGTTGGGTCCCAGGAGTGTATGAGGCTCTCCATGAGTAGTTATCTACTTATGGAGCAGTCAATAATAGTGTGGATTATACGTGGATCCGTGGAAGGAAACTATGTGAGCTAATGCCTTTTCTGTATTTTATATGTTTTGCGCTATTGAATTGTATGAAAAAGTTAGTTTAGGTTTTACAGCAATGCGATGGAGTTTTAACCAGTGATTTTCTAACTTTTCAGAGTCTGGGAGTTCTGCAATACTGGTACATTTGCAGAGACTCAATCCAATTTCTGAAAGACTCGAATGAAAACAGTACAAATGTTTAGATAAGGCTAATGCATATCTTCAGCACCTCTGAGGTCTCAGCAAACCCTCCCAAAGTGTTGGTGACTCGAAGTTTGAAAGCGTATTCTTAAATATCTAATATTTTAATGCCAAATAATTCTGCTCAACTCCTTCACTCCAGACTTCTCTTTTTCCACTCCCCAGCAGAATGCTGCTTAGTTGTCTATGCAGGTTGTAGCTGGCTGAAGTCGGACATCTGTTTCGCGAATAGAATTTGGTGAACCACTCCGAGAATACTTAGCAGTGCTGGACAGCTTGGGGCTGTAAACTTGTTTGGCCTGTTTTGCAGTCAGAAGATACTTCAGTCCTTACAGATGGTGAAGCCTTCAGTACTGGTTCTCTGGTACTTTGTTCATGCAGCCATTATCTGTGTGTCAGACTGGGACCTGAAACATGCGGAGTAAAGGGAAAAACCTAATGCTGCAGATTGCCACCTCCGTACCCTTTCCAATATGAGCCAGTTAATTTGGGCAGCGCCATTGGGTTTACTATTCTGTACTCTGTCCCAACCTTCTTTGTACCAAACGATGTGTTTCTTTATGCAAGTAAATTTGCGTGCTTGTATATTTTGAAAAAACTGATGCCTTGTTTTCTCTGATTCACAGAGGAGCATGCCAGAGGACTCTGCCGCTGTGTCCTTATTCTACAACGTGGTGATGCAGATGCGGACGTGGTTGGAGAATCCAGCGGTGGAGGAGGGCCCACTTCGAGCGTTACTGAAATCCCTAGCTGCTCAGTGCTCGCTGAAGCACAGGATGGCCGACAGTACTGTATCATCTCTGCATGTCTGGCTAATACACATTTAAACCTTTTTAAAGCTCAGGGCTTCAACTAACCACTAATTAATTGCCTTACTTGTCTTGAACCCTGACTCTTTGCCCATGTTCCTCAATAGCAAGAACATCATTTGTGGTCAACTAAAAAAGTTAAAAACGGTATTAAACTTAAACAAAATACATATATTTGTACAAAAACGACTGGCAGGCCAGAAGATTGGAAAGAATATAAAAGAATGTCAAAAGGATTGACAAGGAAGGGAAAAACTAGAGTACAAGAGAAAGCCGGTAATATAAAGATGGATAGTAAGAGTTTCTATATATATTTAAATAAGAAACGAGTTAACAAAGTGAACGTTGATCCTACAGAAAGTGAGTCTGGGGAGTTGGTGATGGAAAGTAGGGCTATAGCAGATGAATTAAGCAGGTACTTTGCATCTATCTATACTATAGAGGATACAAGTAATATTGCAGAAATAGCTGTAAATCAGGAAATGGAAGGGAAGGGTGAACTCTGGAAAATTACAATCACTAAGGAAGTGGTACTGGACAAATTGTTGGGTCTGTGCACTAATAAATCCCCTGGTCCGAATGGACTTCACTTTAAGATCTTGAAAGAAATGTCTAGTCAGATAGTTGATGCATTGGTTTTAATTTTCCAAAATTCCCTAGATTCAGGAAGTATTCCATTAGAAGATAGCAAATGTGACTCCTTTATTCAGATAAGGAGGGAGACAGAAAGCAGGAAACTATAGGCCAGTTAACCTATCATAGGGAAAATATTAAAAGTCATTATTAAAGCTGTTAGAGTAGGGCACTCGGAACAATTCAAAGCAATCAGGCAGTCAACATGGTTTTGTGAAAGGGAAATCATGTTTGACCAATTTATTGGAGTTCTTTGAATGAGTCACGTGTTATGGACAAAGGGAAACTGGTAGATGTACTGTACCTAGATTTCTAGAAGGTATTTGATAAGTTGCCACATCAAAGGTTATTGCATAAAATAAAAGCTCACAAGTGTAAGGGGTAACATATTGGCATAGAAGATCTAACAGGAAACATAAGATTGGCATAAATTGGTCTTTTTCTGGTTGGCAGAATTTGATAAATGATACGCCACAGGGTTCCGTGCTAGGGCCTCAACTTTTTATAATTTATATAAATGACGTGGATGAAGGGACTGAAGGTATGGTTGCTAAATTTGCAGGTGACACAAAGATAGGTAGGAAAGTAAATTATGAAGAGGACATAAGGAGGCTACAAAGGGACATTGATAGGTAAGGTGAGTGGGCAAAAATCTGGCAAATGGAGCATAATATGGGTAAAATGTGAAATTGTCAATTTTTGGCAAGAAGAATAAAAAAGCTTATTATCTAGATGGTAAGGGAGTGCAGAGGGTTCTAGCGTCCTGGTGCATGAATCACAAAAGGCTAGTATGCAGGTACAGTAAGTAATCATTTATTGTGAGGGGAATTGATTACTAAAGTAGGGAGGTTAATCTTCAGTTGTACAGGGCATTGGTGAGACCACATCTGGGGTATTGTGTACAGTATCGGTCTCTTTATTTAAGGAAAGATGTAAATGTATTAGAAGCAGTTTAGAGAATGTTTACTAGATTAATCCAGGAACGGGCAGGTTGTCTTTTGAGGAGAGGCTGGAGAGGTTAGGTTTGTATCCACCGGTTTAGAAGAGTAAGAGGTGCCTTGATCAAAATCTTTAGGATCCAGTGAGTAACTGACAGGGTGGATATGGAGAGGATTTTCCTCTTGAGAATTTAGAACTAGGGGTCACCATTTAAAAGTAACGAGTCGCATATTTACGACAGAGATGAAGAGAATGTTTTTTCTCTGAGGGCCAGGGGTCTCTGAAACTTTCTTCCTCAAAAAGCAGTGGGAGTAGAGTCTTTGAATATTTTTAAGGCAGTGCTGGATAGATTCTTGATTACCCAGTGGGTAAGGGTGGAGGCAGGAATGTAGGCTTGAAGTTACAATCAGATCATCCATTATATTTAAACTTTAAATTTTATCTTATTGAATGATGGAGCAGACTCAAAAGGGCCGAGTGGCCTACCCCTGCTCCTAATTCGTATGTTCATGTAAGAAAAAGAACTTGTGTTTATTCAGCATTCTTATAGCAGAAGGACTTGCCAAGGTGCAATGCAGACAACAAAGTCCTCAAGCATGGTTACTGTCATAGGAAATGCAGAAGCCAATTTTCACACAGCAAGATCCCACATATAGCAATCTGATCAATGACCAGAGGAAAACTCCTCTGCTCTGCTCCAAATACTGCTCCAGGATCTTTTATGGCTGCTTAAGAGGATAGCTGAGGAGCCCGTTTAATGTTTCATCCAAAAGACAGCACTGTGCCGGAAGGGAGCGCTCTGCACTCCCTTCTGGCACAGCAGCGTCAGACTGGATTTTATCTTTAAATCTCTGAAGTGGAAATTAAACACAGGACCTGTTGAATTGAAGATAAACTGTCCCTGTTGAACCACAACGAGCTTGTTTACACAAGTTGTCCATTCTGCAAGCTGTGTTCTATTTCTGCAATGGCCTGGTCCTCACCCCGCACCAACACCAATGCTGCTGGCCATTTCCCCCGTTCTGTTCAGCACCGTGTCTTGTCTGGGTCGTTATGGCGGAGCAGGTTTGGTGCTCTCCCTCTGGAGAAAGGGGATGTTAAAAGAAGGGTTTGCCCTCGCCTGTCTCCTGGAAACCAGTCTCAGAGCGGCATTAGCGGGAGGGTGGAGTGGAGAATGCCGACTTGCTGTCCCTGAACCGTGACAAACTGAGTGACCCAGATCATTGAAGTGGGCAGGAATGACTTAATAAGAGGGAATTCCACCTTTTCCTTTCCATCCCAGGAGAATTTAAAAAATAATCAGCTTCTATACAGCCCACTTTTTCTAAACAGCCAGCTGGGGGCTGCCAGATAACTCGGTTTCCTGTCAGCCTCAGACACACAAAGACACAACAATTAGTAAAACTGAATGGGAAATTTGCCGATTAGCAACTCTGGTCACTGACTGCAGCTTCCCCAGGTCCTGCTAGGTCACTTGCTGTACTTGTGGCACTGCTTTTCCACAGCACATCAACCCCTCCTTTACAATTAATTGGGCTCAAAATACTATCTGCGGAAGTCTGTCCCTTTCTGATCTTGGCGAATCCATTTGCCCAGGATGTACGTGCAGTTTTTTTAGTCCGTAAAATTTGAAATCGGGTATCAAAGAATGTGGTTTTATGGAAAATAATTTCATCCAACCTTTCTCGCCTGCACCCTTCCGACTTGTCTTGGCTCGTTTTAGTGTGATGTTAGACAGAGGACATAGTCCATGTCAAATGAAAGAATGAAGAAAAAAGACTAACCTTTTATATTATCTGTCGCAATCTCAGGATGCCCAAAGTGCTTTACATTTACAGCTAGCTAAGTACTTTTGAAGCAAGAACTGAGGCTGCTGGAAAAGCTCAGCAGGTCTGTCAGCATCTGTAAGGAGAGAAAGCAGAGTTGATGTTTCGAGTCCAGTTGGCTCTTTGACAGAACTGAAGAGAGGGAGGATGTGTTAGATATTAAAGTGTGGCTGTGAGAGATTATAACAAAATGAAGCAACTTCAAGAACAAAAGACAGATGGGCCTGGTGTACTGGGAGGGCGCATCGAGGCAAAACATGTATGGAATATTTTTAAAAAGGGATTTAAGATAAAGGAGAAAGGTCACAGTCTAAAGCTTCCGAACTCAACGTTGAGTCCCAAGGGCTGCAACGTGCCCATCGTGCCCAGGTAGGGGAGTCCAAACTAGAGGGCATAAGTTTAAGGTGAGAGGGGAGAGATATAAAAGGGTCCAGCGGGGCAATTTTTTCACACAGAAGGTGGTGAGTGTCTGGAACGAGCTGCCAGAGGTAGTAGTAGAGGTGGGTGCAATTTTATCTTTTAAAAAGCATTTGGACAGTTACGTAGGTGAGATGGGTGTGGAGGGATATGGGCCAAATGCGGGCAATTGGAACCAGCTTAGTGGTTTAAAAAAAAGGGCCGAAGGGCCTGTTTCCATACTGTAAACCTCTATGACTCGAACCGGAAGATGAGATACTGTTCCTCCAGCCTTGTGTTGAACTTCACTGGGGCACTGCAGCAGGCCAAGGACAGACATGTGGGCATGAGAGCAAGATGCTGAGTTGAAACCCATCACTGTTGTAATGTAGGAACCATGACCATCTGCACACAGCAAGCTCCCACAAAACAGCAACATTATAATGACCAGATAATCTATTTAAGGCGTTGCTTAAAGGAGAATTATTGGGCAAGAAACCTGGGAAAAGTGTCCTGTCCTTCTTTGAAATATTGTTGTGGGATCTTTTATGTTCACCTGACAGGGCCTTGGTTTAAAATATCATTCAAATGGCTGCACCTGCAGCAGTGAAGCACTTGCTACTGCACTGGGAGTCTCAGCCCAGATTCAGTGCTCCAGTCTCGTGTGGGTCATGAATCCGCAACTTTCTGACTCAGAGGCGAGAGCATCTTGAGCTAAAGCTGTCAAAGTTGAGTGTCCTAGATGTCCTAGAGTGCCAGTAACGCAAATTTATTAAATGTTAAATGAAATTTCCATAGGTAGTACCCTCAGGATAGACCGTGGGGCTTTACTGCAGAAGATCAACGCTGAGGACATTGGGATCAACTGACTTAATTATCTCATGTTACAATATCACCCTGGTTATATCTTTCTGGCTACATTACGTTCTGTGACCTTTGTACATTTTGTACCAGATCATGCAGTCAGTATCAAAAAGATTCATATTCTCTAAACATTTTTCATCAGTGGTTCAAGCAGGCGCTGCTGATGGTTAGGTTAACCAATCATATAATGTGCCTCTCATGGTTACGTTCTAGATAGGTTTGTATTTAACTGTGCTTGAATTGTGAGAAAGTTCATATTTAAATGTAATCAATGTGTTTAACCACAAGACCAGGCTGTTTGTGGCATCTGTTAAGACTATGAGCAAAGTTCTACAGGTTTGTACCCTTAAGGACAAAACGCAAAATGGGTCCCTTGCTTACCAAAGGGTCCTTCATTTGCTCTTGATCCTTTAGTAATGTGCCAATCTCGGGCATAACCTCACTTGATGTTCTGCCATGAGCTCTTATCTAATGGTATAGATAGGGTAAACGCCTGAAGCTGGAACAGTGGCTGTTCTTTTTTTCTTCATCTCTCTTTCACTTTCTTTCCTGCTGCTCCTCCTCCCAAGACCAAGGGTATTTCTAGCAATCCTCTGTTACCCTCGCTGCAATCAGCTAACTCCAAATAGTTCAGAAAAGGCACCTCTAGTTGTCTGGTCTGTGTGGTGCAGAGCTGCACCAGGTAGCATTTTAAACCCAATAAACCAGCCAGGGAGTTCATCCAAAGGTGTTAAATAAGAGAAATATAGAATCTAAAACTATTTGGAAAGTTTGTGTTACCTTTCCAGAAGTGGTCTTTGAATAGACATGATCCTTCAGATAGCAATTTCAAAAAGCATCCCTTGCAATGTCCAGATATTTAAAACCTCAACACTTACCGCTATATTTTTTAGCCAATATACTTTTGTGCCTCGCAGTGCAGTTGCTGAGTCACTGATCCTGCAATGGCCTTTATGGTTTAAATAAAGTCATATTGTATTAAGTATGTGGGGGTCCTTATTTCCAACTAGTAGTTGAGATTCCAATAATATACAGCATGGAAACAAGCCATTCAGCCCACCTAATCTAAGCTCATTTTTATGCTCCACCTGAGCTTCCTCCTACCTTACTGCATCTCACCCAATCTGACATATCTCATAACGTTACAAGCCCAACCTAAGCAAGGGTTCGGCTGATAGCATCAATACAAGTGCTCTCTGTACCACAGACCTCAGCTTGTAACTTTCTCTTGTTACTTGCAGTGTTACTCTTGTGTTAAGGCTCACAATACATATTGGATTATATTTCCACAGTAAGAGCTGGTTTCCGGCACCTGGCGGAACATCTGACCTATCGGCAGGACCAGGAGCTGATTGATTCAGCAGTGCGGGGAATAATATCGGCTCTGAAAGCTGGAGAGAAGTGCAATGTGGAGCCAGAGCTAAAGGCAAGAGGTATGGACTTAGAAACATGCATACCATACGCATCCTACCTGGTACCGAATTAGTAATTGGATGGAACTAAAGTTCTAGATCAACAGCAGCTAAGTTAAAACTGATGATAAATGTATTGCCTAATACAGATCAGAGGAGTCCCAGGTTTGTCCTGCTGTGTGCTGGCTAACTGAATTCAAGAAAGATCTTGCATGTATGTAGCACCTTTCAGCTAATAAAGCACTTTTTGAAGTGCAGTCAGCGTTGTACTGTGGGCAACATGGCAGACAATTTGCACAGTACAATTTGGCACAGTGGTTAGCACTGCTGCCTCACAGTGCCAGAGACGCAGGTTGGATTCTGGCCTTGGGTGACTGTGGAGTTTGCACGTTCTCCTCGTGTCTGTGTGGGTTTCTTCTGAGTGCTCCAGTTTCCTCCCACAGCCCAAAGATGTGCAGTTTAGGTAGATTTGTCATGCTAAATTGCCCTTCTGTCCAGGGATGTGTAGGTGAGTTGGATTAGCCAAGGTAAATATGCAGGGTTATGGGGATAGGGGAGTGGACCTGGGTAAGATGTTCTTTTGGAGAGTCAGTGCAGACTTGATGGGCTGAATGGCCTCCTTCTGCACTGTAGGGACTCTAGTTCCTAGAGCAAGCTCCAACAAACAGCAATGTGATAACCAGATAATCTGTTTTAGTGACATTGATTGAGGGGCAAGTATTAGCCCAAGGTCACCAGAGAGAATTCCCCATCTCTTCTTTGGCTTTTCTATGAACAAAGAGATGTTTGGGAAGGCCACATCAGAACCAATCACCTTGGTGTGGGAATGGAATCAATAAGGTCCAGACCAGGTAAGAAGAGCACGTTTCTTTCCCTAAAGGACAGCTTTGTGACATCAGTTTTTATTTCTAGATATTTTTTAAACTGTGAACTCCTTCTCAAACCTCTATGGTGGAACTTGAACTTGCATCACTTAGTCCAGTAACAGATTAATCATAGATCATAAATAAAGATAATTGCAGATTGAACCATATTCTGATTACTAACTCCAAACTATTCCTTGCTCTAGCTTATACATCTGATTGCTTGCTAGAACTAGACCGGGATGTGAAATACAGCTCCTCGGGCCCTTAATGCATCACATCTAAAAGTAACCATACCGTGATAACCAGAAGTATGGAGAATATACAGCACAGGAACAAGGCAATTCAGTCCAACTTGTGTTTGTACTCCAGGAGTCGCCTCCCATTCCCTTCCTCACCTCAAATTTTCCACATGTCTTTTTATTCCATTTTTCTCTCATGTGTACTCATCCAGTTTTGTTTTTGAAAGCATCTATTTGCCGCAACTATTTCATGTGGGAGTGAGTTTCACATTCTAACCACTCAGTGAGTGAAGAAATTTCTCATTTCCCTATCGGATTTAGTAACCAAATCAAATGCACAATAATTCTATGCAATTTAGAGGCACAGCTGAGCCTAATTAACAAAGGGAGACAGGAAAGAGACCTTGGAGAAACTAGCCATGTCTTAACAATGTGGAAGGCAGCTAATGTAGCGAACAAAAGATCGGGGTGTTCTGCCTGAAAACAAAATATAAATCAAATATATACAAAATATAGAATATATACACGTGTGTGTCTGTGTAATAAATCCAGAATGTTGTTTTAAAAGAGAAAAGATGAATAGGCCAAAAATATGTGTAAAATGTTATTAATTTAAAATCAAAGAATGTTATGGGTGTTAAGTATCTGATGCAATTTGTCTTGTCTCTGGGTCAGTAGCACAATGGGTAATGTTTTTAGCCACTCTGCTGCGAGGAGGATTTATTTGTCTTTCATTCCTAGCCTTTTTGTTTGCTGTGTAGGCAATAAAACACTGAAAATACATGAACAAAATTGTCTTTAAAATAGACTTAATGCTCTTTATTTCTTAACACTAGTAATGGCTTACTCTCTAAATTATATTTGGTGCCTTGCATGTGGTTCAACAATTAATACTCTTCTTTCTGTTCTTTTTATTTGTGCTCTGTTAATGAATATTACCTCATCAAAATTCTCTCAATCCAACAGTTTTGAAGGGTTTAATCGAGATGCGGTCTCCCTACCTGGAGGAACTCCTGACTCTTATCCTCACTGTCAACTCGGAAACGGAGGCACCGCAGGCTGGTACCGATCCAGTGGCCCTGATAACCAGGCTTCTTCAACAGGAAGGAGAGGAGTCAGGAATAAAGATGGAGATTGACGGTGACAGGTAGCTTCAGAGAAACGATGTGGGGAATGGATGAGGGTGCGGTTGGAGGTTATGATGAATGGCCAACGCAGAAGGTTGAACTGAGGCTGTTTAGTCAGCACCATTGAGCGTGAGAAGTGTGTGTCCAGCACTGTAAGAAATGGGAGGCTGAAGCTTATTTATGGACACGGTGTTGAGCTATTTAGCACCCTGTCCTCCAGCTGATGGTTTGCATTGCAGGCACTGGTATCCCCACTTCAAGATAGCAGTACAGTTGCTGACTCTGGTAAGTCCTTCACCAGCTGACAGTCACAGAAAACGATGGATCTTTTTCAAATCAACACTTGGTCCTCGAGCTGCTGGCACTGAGGAGAGTTGAAGATTTGAGAGTCTCTTTCTTTAACTAAAATTGCTGCCCTTTCCACTCTGAGTGAGGCCAGCTCATCCCAACTTCAAGGCCTGTTACTGCTCCCAATTGGAGGGCGACCAGCTGAGAAAATTGCCACACCTCTAGTTTCGTGTGCATGGGGGCCTATAATCTCCAGCTTTAGAAGCAGCAACATCAGTGCTGGATGTAGACACGGGGGTTCATCAGGGGCTGAAAGAAATGGACACATTTCAGGTGGGCAACCTTTATTAAAACTGATGGTACCCCATCCTAGTCATTAACCTTTCTCTTCCAAATACTGCAATCTCCAGTCTTTTTAATTTCTATTTTAGATTTCCAGTGTTCAGTCTACTGATACAGAAGCTGATATTCCTTGCAGGCAAAGTGATACAACATCTCACCCTGTAGGTCACTTTGTTTGATTCACTGGGAAAGTGTTAGCCATTGTTATAGACCATTTCGTCCAGAACCCTCCCCACACTGCTAATTATAAATCCTTCTGATACCTCCATGTTAGTCTGCAGCTTATGTCCAGTTTTGCTTCTCTTTTTGTTTATGTAGTGTGGAGAAGCTGAAGCCTGTGTCAGCGTCAGGGCTGTTTATAGATTGGTCTGAGCTCTTGGACCCCGAGGTCATTTCCTGCTGTCCAGACCAACAACAGAGGCTTCTGTTTGCCGATCACAAGGTAAAAATTAATGAGGTACGAGAAACTTGAAGGGTTTATATCATACACCAAAGAGCTGGCAGCCACGCCTAATTAACTAAATGAACATCAGCAGAGTCATTAACCCTGGATGTTTCTGCGTCAGTTGTGTGCATTCATTGAGCTCGCACTTCCCCAAGCCAGTTGGGGAAAGTTTTTGTGATTAACAAATTAAAGGGTGTTGGTGCTGGGGAATCGAATCTGCTTCCCACTTACTTTCCAGATCTAGTGTTGGGCCCTATTCCTATGTAGAATTTGTCATGCAAGCTGTGGTATGACCTCATACATCCAGCTGACCTGATCACTGAGGCTGAAGAAATCCCACCATCAGACAGTTTACAGTTCTCCATTGCAATCAGATGGGCAAGCTGACCATTGTGAACATTTGCAAGCTGCCAGCAGAAACATGGCCAAACCTGGCGTTTCAGCTCTCAGTCACCCATCCGTCTACGTTGGCGAAGGGTGGTCCTGTAAGCTTAGCTCCATTAAGGTATGTGATGAAGTGACTTCTATTGAAGAAAGTGAACGCATTTTAAAATATTTTAGTTCCTACTCTATAACTGGATGCTGTGTAATGGTGAGTTGCTGCTACTAAAAATATTCTTTGACAGAGTTGTTATCATGGTGCAGTGCACTCTGTTCACCTTTAGTCCTGACCCTCAATCCCAGTTCATCCCTGGGAGATTCACAAGATTCACCCAATTCTTTGCATACATTTTGTATCGTATGGATAATATGGTGACCTGATTAAGTTTAATGAGCGTCACATCCTATTGTAAACAAGAGTGTAGATGAGGATAGATTAAGAGAAACATGTGAAAACTAGGATTTCTCACCTTCATTACTCCAACACAAGGTACCAAAGGTCAGTGCAGATGCCATTGCGACCTGTGCCCTAAAAACTCAAAGGCAACAACCACCACTGAAAATAAGCACTGAGTGAGAAAAGCTCTCTGCAGAAAGCCACTCCACACACACTATCATTTCAGCTGCCTTCACTGCTGAAGAGGTGAGCTCAGCACTGACAGTCAGGTCTGAACAGGTCGTCAGGATCAGTGACTCTACCCAGTATTCCTCAAGAACCAATGCCAAACGGCTGGATGAGGGCTCACCATACTCACCTCCAACATCATTGGCACTGGGATAATCCCAGAAATCTAGTGCCATTCCAAAACTATTGCCATCCTCAAGCCAGTAAAACCAGCCCACAATCCCAGGAGCTGTCACCGTATTGGCATTCTGTCTACACTCAGTATCTCAGGAGGTCATCGAATGGAGTGTCAAAATAAACATCCCATTGTTATGTGAAAGTAGCCATCACATAATATTGATCAAGTCTGTTTGTGATCACACTAATTTTGAAAGTGAATTTGTCATTGTATTAAGAGTAGAATGAATGGGTAAAATGGTAGAAGTTTTAAATTGTGACCTTGTTCAATAAGGGGAGGTGGTGGCATATTGGTATTGTCATGGACTAGTCATCCAGAGACCCAGAGTAATGATCTGGGGACACTGGTTTGAATCTCAACCACAGATGGTGAAATTTGAATTCAATAAAAATCTGGGATTAAAAGTTTACTGATGACCATGAACCATTGTCGATTGTCGTAAAAACCTATCTGGTTCACTAATTTCCTTTAGGGAAGGAAATCTGCCATCATTACTTGGCCTTGCCTACACGTGGCTCCAGATCCACAGTGATGTGGTTGACTCTTAAATACCCTCTGAAATATCCGAATAAACCACTCCATTCTAGGACAATTTGGGATGGGCAGCAAATGCTGACCCAGCCAGTGATGCCGCATTCCACGAATGAATGTTTTTTAAAAAGTAACTTTTGTGTTGTTAGATACTCAGGACACAAGCTATCTTTGGGCCTTTGTTAATATGACTAAACTCTGCATTGTCTCCAGGTGACGGATCAGCTAGGATTGCAGCTGCTTTCATTCCGACCCTACCTTCTGGCTGTCCTCATCCACCAGTCAAACTGGACCACAGTGCACCGATGCATTAGCATTCTGCTGAGTAAGCATGGGGAGCTCAGGTGAGTTATACCTGCAGTGCTCAAGTGGGTGAGACGGTGCAGGCAGATAAAAGGGGAGCTGGGCTCACTGAACAATGGCTATGACACTTGTGTGGTTGAAGTGAAAGTTTAAATAGTGTGTGATTTTGTCAGTTAATTTCAAACAAATGTACAATACATGCAGATACAGATGCCTGAACACAGGCACTGACCCATGGACACGGGTGCTAAATAAAGCTTGGTGGAACAGTGTCAAATCTTGAGAGACAATTGCCATGGTCAGTCTCTTTAAAAAAAAAGTCACTTGATTTCCTGACCTGTCCCAGTTGTTATAATTTCATAACATATTCCTTGTTCTCAGGAACTCTTCAGTAAAGTGAACAATTAGTGCAGTGGTTGTTTCTCTCTCTTTCTCCATCTCTTTTCCTTCTCTTTCTTCCCTTCTTTCTGGTGACAATTGCCTGAATTACTTTCTTTTTAATTGCAGGCTTGACCCCACAGCGTGTCTGGATTTTCTCTGGGCCTGTGTGCACATTCCAAGAATCTGGCAAGGACGTGACCAAAGAACTCCACAGGTAGGATTCACCAGGGATGGCGTGGGCCAGTAACTGTCTTCAGATCACTGACAGTGAAATTGGAAAGTGCGCTGGTTGGTGAGAGGTGAACCGTAGAGATTTTGTAGATTGTTGGGTCTGTTCTCAGAGGTCTGGATTAAATCTGTTTAAGTAGAAAAATACGTTCTGCCAGCCATACAGAGTCACTGGATTAATCTCGGAGCATTATAGATTTAAAATTAGAGCTCAGCTGTCCAGGAATGACCTCAAGATGCATTTCTCCATACAAGGGACTGTAAAAACTGAACCTTTTTCCCCTCAAAGCCGTTGAGGCTGCTGCGGATCAATTAAAGATTTCAAAATGAGACCAGTACAATTTTTGTTAGATAAAGGGATATGAAACCATAGCATTGTAGATAGAATTAAGATACAGATTGACAAGAATCTTTTAAGGCGGCATGGTAGCACAATGGTTAGCACTGCTGCCTCACGGTGCCAGGGACCCAGGTTTGATTCCCGACTTGGGTGACTGTCTGTGGAGTTTGCACATTCTCCCCGTATCTGCATGGGTTTCATCCGGGTGCTCCAGTTTCCTCCCACAGTCCAAAGATGTGCAGGTTAGGTGCATTGGCCATGCTAAATTGTCCCTCGGTGTACACTGAACAGGCGCCGGAGTGTGGCAACTAATTTTCACACTAACTTCATTGCAGTGTGAACGTCAGCCTGCTTGTGACTAATAAATAAACTTTACTTTACTGTTTAAATGATGGAACATGCTTGAGAGGCTAAATGGCCTCCTGTGTTCCCATGTTGCTGGCTTTTGCTGGACATAACCTGGAAGCAACCTCCAGTGGAAGCAAAAACAGAAAATGCTGAAAATACAGTGGAGCCTCGTTGTAACACGATGGTTTGGGTCCATAAAATGTTATCGCGGTCGCACTAAATTGGGGTCACGCTAAATCACTAAACCGGAAGTGGCAAAAAAAAGGGTCCAATGATTCATCGAGTCATATCCGATTTCGCGCTAAATCGGGGCGCGTTACAACAGGGCTCCACTGTACTCAACAGGCCTGGCACCACCTCTGGAAAGAAACAGAGTTAAGGTTTCAGGTCACTGGCCTTTCAATTGGAAGCAATTCTGGAATATGGTATTTTGCAAAATGTTCCCATTTTGCACTGCGAGCTTGAAATTCCAGCAGCAAGATTGTAACTTGTACATAGGTGCCACTCGCAGTGAGAAGAAAAATCTCTCAGAGGAAGGAGCAGGCCATCCAACATGCCAAACCTGCTTCAGTAGGATCATGGCTAATCTGTATCTTAACTCCATATCCTATAACACCCTTGACCAGGAAAATCTATGATGTGGAGATGCCGGCGTTGGACTGGGGTAAACACAGTAAGAAGTTTAACAACACCAGGTTAAAGTCCAACAGGTTTATTTGGTAGCAAAAGCCACACAAGCTTTTGGAGCTCCAAGCCCCTTCTTCAGGTGAGTGGGAATTAATCTGATATAAAGAATTCCCACTCACCTGAAGAAGGGGCTTGGAGCTCCGAAAGCTTGTGTGGCTTTTGCTGCCAAATAAACCTGTTGGACTTTAACCTGGTGTTGTTAAACTTCTTACCAGGAAAATCTAGACAGACATCCACCATGCCTTGGAATATTTTACTTAATTACTAGCAGGATACAAAATCGCTGTTCAATTGAATGATAGAGAACCTTCTGTTGTAGCGTGTGACTTATCAGTGACCTACAGATGAACATTAGTCTCATTAATCTACTGTGGATGAGCATCGGGCCCTGTGCAAGTAGTTTTCTGACTGTCTCAACAATGATAAATTAAAAGCCATGAAAAGTGAAAGCAAACTTGGATTCATTTCTAGTGGAATAGAATTGAAAAACAGAGAAGTTGTGTTAAACTTGTATAGAAGCGCATTACAGCCAATGAAGTATAGTCGCTGTTATGATGTAGGAAACACAGCAGCCAAATTGCACACAGCATACTCCCACAAACAGCTCTTCTCCTTGTTCATCCAACAAAGGCCCTGATTTTACTGGCACGGCCGCCCAAGGCTTGTAAGATGGCGTCCAATGCCAACAGGGAATTCCGTTCTGCGAGCCTCGCCCATCCTGATTTCGGGGCTGCCATGCCAGTAAAATCAGGGCCAAGTATCATTGGTGTGCCTCAACGTAATTATCAGATTTGGGTCTGTAGTTACCATGTATTTACTCTGCTATTTTAGAAACACACCGAGGAGTATGTCCTGCACTTGAAAAAGGCGGAACTCATCAGCCTGGTGGATATCATTCTTTCAGAGTCTGAAGTGAGAAACCGAAACGGGTCACATGCTAAGAAATCTGATGAGGATGTCACGGGGACCCTCATCCAGTCACGGCTCCCTTTGCTGCTCAGCTGTTGTCATGGTAATTTGGATAACGTCAAGAAAGTGACCGAGTATTTGATCAGTTGTATCAAACAATGGGGAGACAGGTAAATATAAAAAACAAGTGTTCATGTTGTTGACCATTTGATAGTCTGGTACACGGACATTAATTTCTCACCTTGTACAACTTTCCAAAGAGCCACATAATATTTAGTACAATGACTTGCTACAGTTCATTTTGACACACTATATCAGAAGGTACCCACAGCATTTGGTTGAGTGCCACACGTTAGGGATAAATAATCATTCCTTAGGTGCTGAGTGGATACCTAGGACACTTTGGAACATTGTATAGCAGATACTGAGACATTGCATGGCCCATTTCATGTTTTGATTACAGTAATATTAGTTTTCGACAGCACTGACTTTCACTCTCTTCTCTAGAACTGAAAAGGCTGCTTGTCATTTTTCTTTGGAGTCTTGTGTAGGTTGGCAGTGGGGGCCTTGATATATCCAGCAAATTGGGCACAGCCTGTGATATCGTCCTCTATGGTGGAATTTCCCAGTCAAGTTCACAATCTAGGAACACTTAAAAGAAAGCACATGCATTCATAGAGCACCTTTCAAGTCCCAAACCACTTTACAGCCAATGAAGCATTCATTGAAGTGTAGCCACTATAGGAAAAGTGGCATTGAATTAGGTCACAAGGTCTTACAAACAACAATGTAATAGCGATAGGCCTTTTTTTTTGCAGTGTTGATTGAGGGATAAATATTGTCCAGGGCAACGCAAAGAACTCCCTAACTGTTTTTCAAAGTAGCATCACAGGATTGTTTATGTCCTCTTGAGCGGACAGAGGGAGCCTCAGTTTAACATCTAATTTGAAAGCTCTGACAATGCAGCGCTCCCTCAGTAATGTACTGTAGTGTTGGCCTTGATTACGTGTGTTAGGGTCCTGGACCAGAATCCAAAATTACATTAGGAAACCCGACCAGACTCCAACAACTTTTCTATTTTGCCATAAATGCAAGGATAGGATGCTCCAATCCATAAGTAGTTCCACTGACAAATTAGGGATGTTTTATCAAAACAAGCTTTACTCATGACGCAGTTTAAATATAACTCTAACAAAGGAAACAGCTTAATAATTGACAATTGAACAATATTTTAAAAAATGAAAGGAAATAACTTCAATTTCTAACTTATGACTGTTTCAGTTCCAAATAAGTAACATTCTCCAACTGACTTAAAATTCAACTTTAAATACAGATAGCAACTTGGTATAAGGAGTATACACAGTCTCGAAGCTTTCAGAGAGATTTTGATTTTCAGAGCAGCTTGCAGACCTCTGTTTTCAAACAAACCCCAGCCAGAACTGAAAGCTGTTTTTTTTCTGCTTGATAACCTAGCTCCTCCCATTGATTGTATCATCACTTAATCCTGCCTACCTAAACCCACATCCCATTCCTTTAATCAAATCCCCCAGGGGACCTTTCTTTGTAAACAAAAGTCCATTAGCCCTATCTTAGTAAACACAACATGGCTAAAATGAATAATTATCCTGCTCTGCCAGCATCTGAGCTGCATTCCCCCAGATTTACTGACTGCCTGTAGAAAAAAACTGAACTTCAAAACATTTCCCTTAAACATAAAATATATTAATAGCACACTATCACCACACACGCTTATCATATCTGTTGAGTGGAGCTTGAACCCACAACCTTTTGCCTTAGAGGTGAGAGTGCTACCACTGTTAAATTGAAAATTGACAAATTGGATGAGGTACAGGAACACTGTGGGCACCCAGGGAGCTGTACCCCAGCATGAGATCTCTGGACAGGCAGGGAAAAAGATTGCAGAGGCATAGGAAAGATAAGCAGCTTTTCACAAATGCAAGGCATACAACATTAAGTGTTTCCTCAAATGAATTTTTCAGAAACTTAAGTAGTGACAAACTTGAGACATGCATTATCTTAATCTACAGAATGTAATGTTTAATTAGGCAATAAATTATCAACATCCACCCAATATTTGACCACTGGGGTTTTGAGTAAAGATTGATTCTAGGGTCGTGTTCAATTAAAATTTTAATTGAAAGTTGAATGTGACTTTATTCTGAAGAATTGTCAATTTATGTGCTTGAAAGAAGCATAACTTCACACAGGATTATCATGTCTGAATGTGTCAAAGGATTTAAATGATAAATGCGAGAAATATGAATGCTATATCTCATTATTTCTAAATTTAACACTTCCATTTGGGGGGAGGCAGAGGCTGCTAGTGTAATAGTGCGTATGTATTTGTGACAAGTAAACAGGTAGCACTCATTGCTAGCTCCATAAGTGGGAAACTTGTATTGTGGAATAACAGGAAAAACTGTACAAAGAACAAATTAATGAGTTGATGTTGGATTATGCAAATTAATAGACTAATGGAATTGGGAGTTGCATGCTTCAGTGCTAAAGGTAGATTACTGCATAACTGCAGTTCTTTTCTAAATACTTAATTCTGTTCAGTATTAAACAGCAGGAAACATTTGAGTTGCAGAACGTGTTTGGTTTAATATACAGTTCTTCAGTCAGACTCCAAGAGTTAGCGCACTACAGTGGTTACCACTGCTGCCTCACAGTGTCAAGGACCTGGGTTCAATTCCGGCCTCAGGCCATTGTCTGTGCAGAGTCTGCACGTTCTCCCCGTGCCTGCGTGTGCTACAGTTTCCTCTCTCAGTCCAAAGATGTGCAGGTTAGGTAGATGGGCCATGCTAAATTGCCCCTTAGTGTCATAGGGACTAGCAGGATAAATACGTGAGGTTATGGGGATAGGGCGTGAGTGGGATTGTTGTTGGTGCAGGCTCTTTGGGCCGAATGGGCTCTTTCTGCACTGTAGGGATTCAATGGCTCGAGTAGGGAATTGTCTTTATCCGCATGAATGGGGAGCACTATCTGGATTCATAATCCAAGTGGTACTTTCCTTTCTAGCTGAGGTGACATGGTGGGTTTTCAGAATGCTGGAATTACAGCCACAAAATGGCAAATGCCTCCTTTCACCTATTTAACCATTGTTTCTTGGACTGCTGTAGATTTAAAATACTGCCTGTTGTGAATCAGGCTATATTCTTTTTAGTATATAATACAAAAACCCTGTCAGTTTAGTTAAGACAATTATAATGGTCAATTATTGAATGATATTTTTCCGTCTCCTCCTCAATGCATGCAGCAGTGTGATGGGCAAGCGCTGTCAGAATCTACTGCTTCAAATATACTTCCATGTTCCAGAGGTTATCCGCCACGTCAATCTCCCGGATTCTGTGCTGAGCAGTGATGGCACTGCTAATGGAAGTACCTGCAAGGTATGAAGTGTTCAGGAATGGTTTCCTCTTTAGGCACTGCACCTTACAGCATGAACAACATCAGTGTCACAGTGATGAGGGTTTCGTAGAATCATATTGAACAGATGGAGACCACTGGAGTCCAGGGTGTCTGTGCCAGCACTTTGAAAGACCTCTTCAAGTAGCTCCATTTCCCTGCTCTTTCTCCATAGTCCCAACTATTTTTTCACCTTCATATAATAGTTACCCAATTCCTTTCCAAATATTACTGTTGAATCTGCTTCCACCACCATTTCAGGCAGTACATTCCTTGCTGAATAAAATAAAGTTTATCTAGAGCAGCCTTTGGAATACATTGCAAAAACAGATATCCTTTGAAATACTGCACTTTACAGAGTGCGGTGTTAACAATGGCTAAAGAGCACATTCTGATATGCACCTCTCTGAGGAAAATGTATCATTAACAAGTTCGTAAAGAATGCCCATTCAGTCAGTGTGGTTATAATAAATTATCGAATACAATGCTCCATGTAACAAGTGTTATGAACCCTGCTGATGTTCAATGTGAAAGCATCCCAAATCCCAGATGGTAAACTTGGGAACACCAGTTCTTAACAGTTCATGTTTGCGCTTTGGAAAAATGTGAGAAAAGAGATGAAACCTGGTGAGGAAAGGGGGTCAGTATTATTGTAAATTATTCAAATAACAAAACGTTTATTAAACTTTAAAACACACAGCAAGAAAGACAACAGTAAATAACAACATTGACAATTAAATACAATAATGGTGCCCCAGACAGTATAGTTGAATTACCCTTCAATATAAATCTATCCACTTTCCTAAGCGCCAACTAAATACCTTCCCCAAAACAACATCCCGTACGTTTTAAAACTATGGGCCAAATCCAGCAAATAGTTACCACACAAGGCCTGTAGCTTGTTTTTGGAAAATCATCTTCTAATTTAGAGTAGAATATCACAGGCCTAACACAGACAGCTCCTTCTGACTTTGGCACAACTGCTTGACTCTGAAAGAATAAAAAACTCTGTTTGCAAACTGGCTGAAGTGATGACATGGACCCCTAGACAGCTAGACTCCACTTAACTGGCAAAGTATCGGCTTTACCCTGTTGCGAGTCTAATCTGCATCTCACAAACCCTCAGTGCAGGCAAATGCTCATCAGTTCCTTATTTATCCAATTCTTTTCTTTTCATTCCAACTTCCTGACACAAGCTACCCTCTTTAGTGCTCTAAATGTAACATAATTTTATTGCAGCTTAAATATTTAGCTCTCTATAGCAAAGGATCGCTTTCAGGTTAAACTGATTATTTGGAGTAATTGGTGCATCACCTGGATCATTTAACACTTAATAGATCTGCATCTAGTCTACGTTATTCCTACTGTATTGGCAGAAAGAGGCAGTGGTGTGCTGCCCTCAGTTCAAACGTATATTACTGTTGTCCCACTGCTTCTTGTTGACTGGTTTGCTGAATGTGAGTAGCTCTTATCTTTGATGTTGGTTTCTGGATACTGACACAGTCTAAGGTAAGCAGCTTTTACAAGCGAGTTTCTTTCCCTCTTTCTCAGCTGGATGCACTGGTGCATCGGTTGCTTACGCTGCTCGCAGACACCAGTGACTCGAGGATATCGGAGAATCGAATGGCTGACGCCAACATGGCCTGCAGAAAGTTGTCAGTGGCACACCCAGTTTTATTACTTAGGTATGAATATTTCACTTTTTACGGACCCTTTCATTATGATAGCTAAAAGGCTTATTTTCATTTCAGCATTGTCTGATGCAGAGGTTGCTTGCTCCTGATTAGCATCACCTCTAGCCTCTGACTCCCACTCTCGCAATCATTCTTCTCTCTTTTGTTAGCACCGCTCCTTCTCGATACCTCTATTGAGAAGGTGAGTTGGTTTTTCCAGTGGAACGGGTGTACGGGTTAATGCTCCAAGGCTAGTAACGGATAGATCTTGCTGCTAGTCTTCTGTCAGGGTCTTTTAGTTTCTCTCCCCTCAAACCAACCACACCTTTCCAAGCGGGAATTGTTTACGAATTTATTTTCTACCACTCCGTTGTAGAAATACATTGATCATAAACCCACTATAGCTCCCATTTCTGTTGGAATCTTATGTAATGGGAGTCTGTTCATTGTAATCTATTTTTAACAACGAAAATGTGGCTTAGCAGGAATAAATGAAGAGACAGAATAGCCAAATCCGACATATCCAATTGACTGGATCGATAGACTTTTGTTTATGTAAGGAAATCAAGAGATAAGGAGCAAAGGCAGGTTAATGGGATTAAGGTGCAGATCAGTCGTGATCTAATTGAATGGTGGAAGGGGCTTGAGGGGCTGAATGGCCATTTCCTGTTCCGATATAGTTGACTTTTAGCTAACTTTCGTGTCTTTATCCTGGGTATTTGAATTGAGGAGTGATTATTTAGTGTTTATTTTGTTTTACTTTGCAGACATTTGCCGATGATTGCTGCCCTGCTGCATGGACGGGTTCACTTGAATTTCCAGGAGTTCCGTCAGCAGAACCATTTGACCTTCTTCCTGCATGTTCTGGGGATCATGGAGCTGTTGCAGCCGTATTTATTTCAGAATGAACACCAGGTGGCGATGCAGGACTGCCTTCTCTCCTTCCTATTGCTCCTGCAGGTCAGTGGGGCTCGGGCTGGGGTATTGGGAGTCCGTTCACAGGTTATTCAGTCAAAATGCAGTCCTGCTGCGGGGATAAATGTTTGGAGCTTTTGCGTGAATTCTGCTGGATTAAGATATTGTCCCAGTGTAGAACCAGGTAAATTCCTGGTTCACCCTTCTCCAACTGCCCTGTGCTTAGTTGCCCTTTCTCAGTGTGGGGACAGCAGACTTTGGCCTCAGTTCCCTGAGTAATGAGTCAGTCTGCTTTTGAGTGTACTGATCTGGAAAATGGGTATTAATGTGCTTTAAGTGAGGGAGGGATTTAGTTCACAGTGAAGCCTCCCGTAGTCCACCAATATAGGGACATAGGATTAAGATTGGCCATTCAGTTCCTCAGCTTTGTTCCACCATTCAGTTCGATCATGACCAATCTGTATCTTAACTCCAGCTACCTGCTATGGTTCTGTAATACTTAAAACCCTTGCCTAACAAAAATCTATCAGTCTAATGTTTTGAATTTCAAATGAACTGATCAGCTTTCTGGGGAATGAGATCCGGACTTCGTTCACCTTTTGTGTGTTCAAGTGTCACCTGATAGAGAATAATTTATTACTACTCTTATCAACTCCTCTAATCATCTTAAACACTTCAATTTGATCACTCCTAATCTGCTAACTTCAAGGAAATATTATTACTGAGAGGTGAGGTGATTAGTACAAACTGGAATTTTGATATCTCACTCTGCTACTTCTAATCCAACAATGTGCATTTATATAACACCTGTAATGTGGTAAAATGCCCAGAGCTGCTTCACAGAAGTGTAATCAAACAGGATTTTACACTTGGCCATCTACGAGGATACTAAGACAGGAGAGGTAGATTTTAAGAACAGCTTTATGTTTAATCCTGCGTACTTCCCATTTCAAATTATCAAGACTTTGAACTTGTACTGCAAAAGTATCTTTGTTGCTGCCATTTGAGATGAGTCACCCCATTTGAGGGCTTTGTTGCCGAATAGTACAGATTCTGAGGACCATAAGCTCAGGCTCTGCATTGCCCTGGGTTTGTCGATCTCAGTCAGCACAACAGATGGAGTGCACTGCAACAGGCCTTTGCACTCGGGTTTAGGGAGAAGAGATTGGGCTTTTGATCACTATCCAGCAACTCCTGACAAAGGTGGCTGCTGTGGCTGTACTAATATCCGGTTAAATAGCCAGTGAGCATAGACTACCACAGTTTAGAACTGAATGGTGGAAGGCACTAGAATGTGGCTGGCTGCTGTGGAAGTGTACCTCAGCTTGAGCGTGTAATTGGAGGAGAGCAATTAATTGGTAAGTTGAATGTATCAAGTTTCTGTATCACTGCTCTGATTGTCAATGGATAATTTTGAATACTTTTTCTAACAGAATTACGGGAAGTACTCCAGACTAATTGCTTCCTTCATCAATAAATGTGTGCACTTTATTCACAAGTTTATAACCTACAATGCAGCAGCAGCTGTCCCATTCCTTCAGAAACATTCGGATGTGCTCCAGTAAGTATTTCTTTGGCTATATTGAAGGTGAAATTGTTGGAAGGAGAAATTAAGGAAGAATGCACAAGTAATAATGGTGTTGTCAATCCAAACTACTTCTCCCCTCCTGAACCCATCCCAAAAGGATTCAATACTTGGGCGGTTCCTTCCACTTAGAAAGGAAACTAGAACTAGAGGGCACAGCCTCAAAATAAAGGGGGGTCAGTTTAGGACAGAGTTGAGGAGGAACTTCTTCTCTCAGAGGGTGGTGAATCTCTGGAATTCTCTGCCCACTGAAGTGGTGGAGGCTACCTCGTTGAATATGTTTAAATCACGGATAGATGGATTCCTGATCGGTAAGGGAATTAGGGGTTATAGGGATCAGGCGGGTAAGTGGAACTGATCCACTTCAGATCAGCCATGATCTTATTGAATGGCGGGGCAGGCTCGAGGGGCTAGATAGCCTACTCCTGCTCCTATTTCTTATGTTCTTATGGTCAGGTTGGCTCTCAATTTGTCTACAATTTCTGGACAGCCCACTGGTGGTCTGGCATGATTGTCAAATCAGAAGGTTCTTTTCTCACTGCATGTCATTGTCTGCAGGAAATATATGGGCCGTAATGCAGATATTGAGCCTCGATCCTGCATGTGTCTGACTTTGGATGCGAGTAGGGAAAGGATAGCCACTTGGTTGATACTCGACCAGGGAATGTAAGGGAGCTGCAGAACAACATCCAAAAATATTCAGAGCTCAGGTTTGACCGAGTGGGTTGGGGGAAGAACTCCAGATCGGGCCAAATTGGGCAGGAAAAGGATCGTATTGGAAACCAAGGAATGCAACATGACCTGGTCTGAAGACCTAGCTAAAAACTGCAAAGACCTGAAGGCCTGTGGGCATGGAGGTTCCTGGGAGCAGAGTGGAGGATCGTCCTCCAAAGCTCAGTTAGCTAGCCTCAAAATGATGGGAGTGGTTGGGAATTTGGGTTATGACCCCTTCATTGACTGTACCATTGAGTTCCTGAGCCTGTAGTGGATAGGTGCAGCGCGTTGTTCAGGACCTCATCCAGGGTGGAAAGCTTTGGTGAGATTGGAGTAAAATTCTGAAGTTTTCCCAACAAAACCACAAAATGAATAATTAACTTCTTACAAAGGCAACATCCAATGGTGAAGGTTGTCTTTGTTTCATATCTAAGTTTTCGACATGCTAACATATGTAGCAAGCAACGTGTTAGAAGCTGAGGTTAACTGACACAACAGGAGTAGCTGAGTCTGGGGCAGAGTGCAAAGTATTTCAAGTCGGGTTCCTGCCCCTGGTTATGATTCATTATTGCAGTGTGATGGTGAGTGAGGTGCAGGTCTGACAAGAACAGGATTTAGTCGGCAGTAATACTTGCATGACCAGCGCATGTGCATGAGTACGAGTTTGGGAGCACAACATTCCTGGCCTATACACAGGGTAAATGATCACTCCCATTTAGTCAGAAACTGGATAGCTCGTTTTAAGCAAAGCTATGGTGCTCTGAAAAAGACAGATTTGCATTTCTACAGCGCCTTTTAAAAGTTATTTCATACATCAAGAAATTCATAGGATTCTGTGCCAAGACAAACTATTTGTCCCTTTTCTTACCTGCTGTTAGTGCAAAGCAGATCATTCATATGAAGTTCATAGATCTGGCTGTGCCTCATTGGGGAGGTAGGCTATAAGGTGACTGGCCTCTGTCCAGCAATGACTAGGAGAAGCTGCACCCATTTGTCAAGTACAAACATGAGTTGGCCTCGGGCAGGAAAGAAGTCACCTTTTTTAAAACTAACAGAAGAGCCTTTGGAGGAAATCACCATCATTCCCCCACCATCGCTCCCCATCCCCGCTCCCCATCCCCAACAAGCAAACACAAAGGCCGTTCACACTAGTGGGACCTTCCAATCCTGCTGACGGCACACCACCAGCACGGGTTTCCTAGCGGCAAAGGATGCATTCAGCAGGAAACCACGTTGGCAATGGCGGAACCAGAAGATTTTCAATTACTAGGGGGCACAGGTTCAGGGTTAGAGGGGGAAGGTTTAGGGAGATGTGAGGGGGAAGTTTTTCACACACAGAGTGGTGGGTGCCTGGAACACGCTGCCAGAGGAGGTGGTGGAAGCACGCATTTAGGAGGCATCTGGATGGGTACATGATTAGGGAGGGAATAGAGGGATACAGACCGAGTAAGGGCCGAAGGTTTTGCTTAGTTTAATTAGGGCACCATGATCAGCACGGGCTTGGAGAGCCGAGGGCCTGTTCCTGTGCTGTACTCTTCTTTGTTCTTTGTTCTCTTTGACCAATGGCCACTGAAAACCACATGGCGGGTTGTACAGATAATCCTGTCCTATGTCTGTGTTTTTAAAAACAAACTCTTTCTTTTGACACATTGTACAGTTACCTGTCACGGGAATATCCAGAGATGTCTCTGCTGAAGTCCCTGCTGGCTGGATTAACACTCCCGACTCGGGGCGGACTCATTGAAGAGAATGCAGAGGATGAGGATGGGGGTGAGTGCTGGTCTCCTAGTTAATATCCTTCTGGAAATCGGGTGTATTAAACCATTGTCTGTGGTAGGGGTTGGCAGTGAGTGAGTGAGGGGGAGAGCAGTTTTTGCACTTGCATGGCGAAGTGGTTAAGGAATAAATATTGGCCAGGACCGAAGGGAGAATTTCCTTCATCCTTTATGTAATTGTGGCACGGGATCTCTTGCACCTACTTATGTGCTTAAGTCTCTGAAGTGCAATTTGAACTCTGAACCATCTGACTCAGAGGCATAGCTGACACATTGAAATTGCTGAACCTCATTGCATCTTTGCAAAGTCTCCCTGCTTTGTGTCCAATGGATTACTTTGCTTGGCAGCCACGTTAACTGGGCAGTTTCTTCTCTAAGATAAAAAAACAAAATACTGCAGATACTGGACTTTGAAACAAAAACAGAAAATGCTGTAAAATCTCAGCAGGCCTGAGAGCATCTGCGGAGAGAGAACAGAGCTAACGTTTCGAGTCTGGATGACCCTTTGCCAGAGCCCAGTTTCTTTTTTAGTTTCTCTTTTGAACCCTGAACTGCTGGTGCCTGTGATATTTTCGACAGAGTGCGTCCAGGCTTTGCATCACAGGTGGAATGAGACTGGGTGGAGGGCGTTGACTCAACATGGAGAATTACAGACCGCAAGCAATGTCTGGTCAACCTGTGATGATCTGCCGAGCAGAGGTTTTCAGTCTAGAGTGAGGAGCTTGTGTCTGAGATCTGTCCAGTTTCCAATCGCATGTTCAAAGAAGAATTCTCTCTATTTCTTGCAGAGGAAGAAGCAACAGGCTCCCTCCCGCTGGTAAATTTTTCTGCCACAACACCGCTGACCTCAGCCGAAGTGGCGCCATACCTCCAAAAGATTGCGAGGGGGCGTGCTCTTGAAGGTAAGGCAATCAGCAATGCAGCCCATACACCAATCTGTCAACTTGAGTAGAAGCTGGATAAATACATGAGGGAGAAAGGAAAGAAGGACATGATGATAAGGCACTCTCTGTGTAATGTGCTCTTTAAATTCAAAATAGGAAAGACTTGCATTTATATAGTGCCTTTCACAACTACTGGGTGCTGCAAAGTGCTTTACAGACAATGAAGCACTTTCAAAGTAGTCAGCGTTGTAATACAGGAATTTGATGCAAAAAAAAGACTAAATTCAGAATGATTAAACCTGCACACAGGATTCTTTGGGCGAGAAGTTAATTCACGTCGCACCACTCCTGATGTGGAAATAGTGCCATCTTGATGCCAAACAGCTGTACCGTGCACACACAGGACAATATGGTAGCATGGTGGCCATGTTATTGTCCTAATAATCCAGAGTTCAAATCCCAACATGTCATTTGGGGAATTTAAATTCAGTTAATTAAATAAATCAGAATGAAAAGGTTGTGTCATAATCGATGACCATGTAATGAACAGATTGTTGGAAAACTGGTAATGCCTGCATTCTCCAGAAATGGGAAAAGGAATATGAAGCAGCGTGTTGGACTCTGTAACAGTGTAAAGGGCAGGCACCAGGATTGCTCTTCTTGGGTGTCTGAAAGCAGGAACTCAGAAGAAAATGGTCACTACGAAGGAAAGTGTGTGGGGTGGGAGGTGAGTAAGTGGTCACACCATCAGCACTCACCAGGCCAGATAACAGACTGAGGGTGGATTCTGATTGAGAAGCAGCAAAAGACAGGAAGATGCTGCCATCCTCAATGTTAGTCAGTGATGCTGGATGCTGTGTGTCCTGTCACAGCCAGCTCTGCAATGACATTCAGCTCTGCTCTAGGGCTGAGGAAATGGAGATGACCTTGTCCCAACTGCTTCTGATCGCCTTTCTATTGTGTGCCACATTGTCCTGCTGCAGAGAGGGCAGAATGTCATTGGTTGCTTAGCACAGTGTTTGGCTGATGTGCATGCCACAGCTGAGTAATTGGAGGTGTGCAGAGGCAGCAGGAGGTGGGTATGAGACAGGCAGCATTTGTGGTTTGAGGGTAAAGTGTAGTATCTGGATGTAAGATGTGATTCCTGGAAGAGCAGGAAGTGCTGCTGGGTTAATGATGGTGGTACGGTGCAGTGTGAGAGGCTAACATGGGTGTTTAGGAGAGAAGACGTGGAGATGCATTCACTGACATTGAATTCCTCTTGTAGCAAGCTGCCAGGGCTATGCGTCAGGACTCTGGGAGTTTACCTGCCTGGCTGTCTGTTCCCATTGCCTTCTAGATGGCCCTCGAGGATCTCCTGCTTCTGCCTTTCTCCCCCTTGTGAGACCATGACATCTCTCCTCCTGCTCACCTGCACCACTAATGCCTCCAGTGCTGCTTTGGTCTGCCTGGATTCCTCTATGTCCTACTGTTCATTTCTTAAGAATTTCATTGCAGCAATCCTTTTTTCCATCTTTCCTATAAGAGGCAGCCTACTTAAAAGAGAAAGCAGCATTTCTGAACTGTGTGATTACCAAACAGTGCTGCCAGCAACACATACTGTGACCAAAGTGTTTTTCATGATGCCGGCGTTGGACTGGGGTAAACACAGTAAGAGTTTTAACAACACCAGGTTAAAGTCCAACAGGTTTATTTGGTAGCAAATACCATTAGCTTTCGGAGCTCTGCTCCTTCGTCAGATGGAGTGGAAATCTGCTCTCAAACAGGGCACAGAGACACAAAATCAAGTTACAGAATACTGATTAGAATGCAAATCTCTACAGCCAACCAGGTCTTAAAGATACAGACAATGTGAGTGGAGGGAGCATTAAGCACAGGTTAAAGAGATGTGTATTGTCTCCAGACAGGACAGCCAGTGAGATTCTGCAAGTCCAGCAGGCAAGCTGTGGGGGTTACTGATACTGTGACATAAACCCAACATCCCGGTTTAGGCCGTCCTCATGTGTGCGGAACTTGGCTATCAATTTCTGCTCAGCGACTCTGCGCTGTCGTGTGTCGTGAAGGCCGCCTTGGAGAAAACTTACCCGAAGATCAGAGGCTGAATGCCTGTGACCACTGAAGTGCTCCCCCACAGGAAGAGAACAGTCTTGCCTGGTGATTGTCGAGCGGTGTTCATTCATCCGTTGTTGTAGCGTCTGCATGGTTTCCCCAATTACCTGATACGCTGCAGGAAAGGATGTCCCGAGGCATGGTACATGTGGAGTCAGTTGCATAGTCATCCAGATGTTAGACTAAGTTTTAATGTATCTAACATTTCCTGGGTAAATATTTAGGCAAGTACCATGGAATGGTCCAAAGCCTCCAACTCTAACTCAGAATGGAGACATTCATGGAGGCGCCAACGGAGCAGGAAGTTGCCCATCAGAAGTTGAAACTTCCCGGGCAGTTCCCATGGAGATCCACACATCAGGACTTCCAAAGAATCCCAATGTACATCTTCATTCATAGGTCTGGACTCCAATCCGAAGACTGGAGGATTTGGTTTATGGTCTTGTTTCAGTTCCCTTACTCTTCCCCTTCCCTTATGGCAGCCAGTGGCACCCACATAGTCAGCAGTGTCAGTCCACCCATTGACTTGACAGTGTGTGTAAGCAAAGGAGCAGGATGGTTTCTGAAGCTACAAACCTGTCTCCTGCTCATCAGTCAGAGTCAGGCTGGCTGCAAACACAGTTGCACTTTGTCTGCAGTCTCCCCTCTGCAGCAATAACTTAGATTTATAAAGTGGTGTTTATGTAGAAAAACATCCCAAGGCACTTCTCAGAAGTGTAATTAAACAACATTTAACACCAAGTTACGCAAGGACAAGTGACCAGAATTTTGACACAAGAAATTGGTTTTAACGAGTGCCTGAAAGGGGTAGCGGCATTGAAAAGATTTGAAAGCCAGGATGCGAATCTTTAAATGGTGACATTGCTGGACCAGGAGCCTAGATAGGTCAGTAAACACTGAATGGTTTGATGTGTTCTATAACATGTCTCTTTTTCCCTGCTCAGATATTCTGGAAGTCCTAACTGATATTGATGAGATGTCAAAACGTCGAGTGGAGGTCCTCTCCTTCTTTACTGTAAGTAGAAAATAAGCTAATTGTCTCTCAAAGCAAACAAGATCCAACCACAGTTTGCCTGCAGCATTTAATTAGCTCTAGAACTGTACAATGCTCTGTACTCTTCTAACAAGTGGAGCTGACTGATTTTGATTGCAGCTAATAATGTCTCTGGCTGTGAATTGTCAGTGCATAGCCTTCAACAGAAAGCTGTTGTAAATATTGAAGCTGTTTGATGTATTTGCATTGGCAGCAGTGGTGTGATGTAAACGAAGCAGTGTTATTGCTTTTGGAGGAACAAGGACCTATTCCCTTTCTTTCTCTAACTCTCTCTCTTGGTGATGTCGTAAGCTAGGTGTCACCATAGTTTACAGGCCGTAGTTACAAAAGCGGGTATCACTTACCACATTTTCTGTCTATAAGCTGAGCTGAGCACTGGGCCCCGCCTGTAGAAACCATGTATGCCCCTATCCTTCCTCAGAATGGTGACAAATAAATGCTTGGGTAGTGGACTGGATGTTGTGTTCCATCCTGACCAGCAGGTTCACAGGATGCAATGTAACTCTAACCTCCACCAGATGTTGACGCATATCACAATAACGCCAATTAGAGCCCAGAGTTTATCCTAACCCACCCAGCAAGGATGCTGTTTTGGATGGGATGCCTGATTTACAGCCCCCTCAATTCTATTGAAGTTAACCAAGTAAAATCAGACAGGGTTTAAATTGAAGGGCTGGCCCTAAGCTGGTTCCAATTCCCCCTGTAACTCATTATCTGGCATATTCTCCAAGTCCACCATTTCCATCAAGCTGGGTGATCAACCCTGGTTCAATGGCGAGTGCAGGAAGGCATTGCCAGGAGCAGCAGCAGGCACACCGAAAAATTAGCTGTCAGCCTAGTGCAGCAAGACCACAGGACTACTTGTGTGTCAAACAGCAGAAGCAGCATGTAATAGTCAGAGCTAAGCAATCCCACAACCAGCGAATCGTATCTAATCTCTGCAGTCCTGCCACATCCAGTCAGAATGGGGGTGGACAATTAAAAGCTAACTGGAGGAGGAAGCTTCACGAACATCCCCATCCCCATGATGGAGGAGCCCAGCACATCAGTGTAAAAACAAGGCTGAAGCATTTGCAGCAATCTTCAGCCAGAACTGCTGAGTGGATGATCCATCTCGGCTTCCTCCAGTGGTCCTCAACATCACTGATGCCAGTAATCAGCCAATTTGATTCACTCCATGTGATGTCAAGAAACAGTTGAAGACATAGCATGCTGCAAAGGATATAGGTCCTTATAACATTCCGGCAATAGTACTGAATACCTGTGCTCCAGAACCAGCCGTGTCACTAGCCAAACTGTCCCAATGTAGTAATAACACTGGCATCTACCCGCCAATGTGGAACTGATGCTCAGTTTGAGTTCTGCCGGGTCACTCAGCTCCTGACCTCATTACTGCCTTGGTCCAAATATAGACAAAAGAGGTGATGTGAGAATTACTGCCCTTGGTGTCAAGGCAGCATACAAGTGTGGCACCATGAAGCCCAGGAAAACTGGAGTAAGTGGGAAGCTTGGAGAAAACTCTCCATTGGTTGTCATACCTAGCACAACAGAAGATTGTTGTGGTTGTTGGAGGTCAGTCATCTCAGTCCCACAGCATTGCTGTAGGAGTTCCTCAGGCTAGTGTACTCTTACCAACCACCTTCAGATGCTTCGCCAATGACCTGAAGCTGTCCATATTCAGCAAGACCTGGAAAACATTCAGGTTTGGGCTGATAAGCGGCAAGAAACATTCGCACTACAAAAGTGTCAGGCAATGGCCATCTCCAACAAGAGAGAATCTAACCATTGCTCCTTGAGATTCATCGGCATTGCCATCGCTGAATTCCCCTCTATCAACATCCTGGGGATTACTATTGACCAGAAACTGAACTGGACCAGCCAACTAAATAATGTGGCTACAAGAGCAGGTCAGAGGCTGGGAATTCTGCAGTGAGTACCCCATCTCCTGACTCCTCAAAGCTTACCCACTATCTACAAAGCTCAATTCAAGAATGTGATAGAATAATCTCCACTTGGCTGGATGAGTGCTGCTCCAACAACATTCAAAGAAGTTTGACAACATGGAGGACAAAGCAATCTGCTTGATTGGCACCCCATCTACCACCTTCAACATTCACTCCCTCCAGCACCGACACACGGTGACGGCAGTGTGTGTGTTCATGAGATGCAACACACCAAGGCTCCTTCGGCAGCACCTTCCAGACCCACGACTGCTACCATCTAGAAAGATGAGGACACATGGCAACGCCATCACCTGAAAGTTTCTCTCAAACTCACTCGTCATCCTGACTTGGAAATATATCGCCATTCCTTCACTATAGCGAGATAAAAATTCTGGAACTCCTTCCCTAACAGCACTGTGGGTGTACCTACACCTCAGGGACTGCAGCGGTTCAAGAAGGCAGCTCACCATCACTTTCGCAAGGGCACTTAGGCATGGGTAATAAATGCTGGCTTAGCCGGTGACATCCACATGCCGTTGAAGAGAAAAACAAGTTATAGATGCAGTTATAGAGGGAATCGATGAGACTGCACTTATTGTACCAAATGCATTTGGTCCCAAATAACTAAAGAGAATGGAATGAATGTTTACTAGACTAGTTCCTGGGATAAGGAGATTGTCTTCTTGAGCAGACTTGATCTATACTCCCTGAAGTTTAGAAGAATGTGGTGATCTAATTGAAGGCTTAAAAATTCTTCAGGGACTTGTCAGGATAGATGCTGAGAAAATGTTTGGACTGACTGGGAAACCTAGAACAAAGGATCACAGTTGCAGAATAAAGGGTCAGTCATTTCTGATTGAAATTAGGAGGATTTTCTTTATTCAAAGGGCTGTGAACCTTTGGAATTCCAGAACTGTGGGTGTTCAGTCATTGAGTATATTCAAGATAGATGTTACTAAGTCTTGATGGAATTAAGGGATATGGGGCTAGTAAGGAAAGATGGAATTAGTTGGAAGATTAGCCATGATCTTGTTGAATGCTGGTGCAGGCTTAAAAGGCCAAATGACCTATTCAGCTTCTATTTCTTATGTTCGAATGTTACCTGTGAGATGTCACAAGGATCAGCGCTGGGCTTCAGTTATATAGAAACCATGTTAAGAGAAGGGGACCGCATGTAATCTACCCAAGTTTGCTGACAATATAAAGACAGGTGGGAATGCAGGCTGTGAAGAAGGCACAAAGTGTACAAGAAATATAGATAGGTTAAGAGAGTGGGCAAAAAGGTAACAGATGGAGTGTATGAGGTTATTCACTTTGACAAGGAGAATAGAGAGAAAAAAAATCTTTTAAATGGTGAAAAACTATTAACTTTTTTTAATGTCCTTATGCAAGAGTCACAAAATTAGCATTCTAGTATATTAAATATTCAGAGGAAAAATGGTAAGGAGGCTTATTTGCTGCACTTGTGTGGGATTCTGATGAGACCATAGCTAGAAAACAGTTTTGGTCTCCTTGCCAAAGAAAAGATATACCTGCCTTAGAGGGGGGAGCAACACTAGGTTAATTCTTGGGCTGTTCTGTGAGGAGGGACTGAGCTGCATAGAACTGTACTCTCTGGAATTTAGAAAGATGAGAGGTGCTGCTTTGCTAAAAGCTTTCTTGTTTTCCACAGAATGATCTGCAACGGCTGATGAGTTCCCCGGAGGAGCTATCTCGAAATGCAGCGTTTGTCTTGGCCATGAGGAGTATCCAGAACAATCCACGGTAAAAATGACATTGTTGACTCTTACCTGCTGCACAGTCTGTTTTAACCCTTATACGGTGGACAAATAACCACGAGTAGACGTCTTATTGCTACAACCAATATTTATTTAAACCCAAACAATCAATAATCACCCACCCAACCAACAATAAGTTATCTTACAGAAAAATACTAGAATTCAAGTCCAATACAAGACCTTGACTTAACTTTGCGTGACTGGCAAGTACCCAAGCAGATATTGGCCTTTATCTGTGTGTTGGTCTCGGTCGTCCTCTGCGTAGTCTGGTCTGGCACTCTGGCCTGGTCTTCCTTCCTTCCTTCTCAGGTGTGGTGGCTGTCCTCGTGCTGGTCGTCGCTGGTGATGTTCACCGTTGTTGTAGCTCGTTTGTGGGGTCAGAGAGAGAGAGAGTGAGAGAGAGAGTGAAAGAAGAGAGAGAGCTTCTTCTGTTGTGCAGCAGCTTTTATCCCTCCTTGATTTCGTGTCCTTTTTGGGCGGTCTCCTGATTCCTGCCAATCAATCGATCAGGGCTTGATCACCCTGATCGATAAGAGTCCAATCAGGTGCTGCCACACCAATCTCTGGGTGTGTACCCAACGGTCATGCCTGTAGATGCTGGAGGCACATAGAGTTCACACCTTCCCCCCCAAACAAGGGGCCACGGCGCCCTCATGTCTGGTACACAACCCAGGGTGACCAGAAAGTCTCTTTCATCCTGGAGATGACCCATATCCTGTTTATTCACTCGTCAGGGTTGCAGCCTGTTTGTCTCTGTCTTTAAACTGCAACCTGTCGTTTTAGTTCTTGCCCAATTGTCCCAGAGTGATTTACAAATCGCCATTTTAGGTGACCCGTTTGGCCACAGCATGGATGGTAAAGAGGAAGACAGCCATGCATTTATACAGCCAGAAACAATGCCAAAGCATCTCAAAGCATTTTGCAGCCAATGAATTATCTTTGAAGTGTAGTCTGTTATGATATAGTAAACACGGCAATCAATTTGCACACAGCAAGCTCCCACAAACAGCAATGAGTTGATGGATGTTTGTTGAGGATTAAGTTTTTTTCAGGACACCAGGGATAACTCCTCTGCTTATCTAAACCTTAGGAGTTAAATTACAAACTAGGATTGTAGGAGTGGCACAGTGGATAGCACTGCTGCCTCACAGCGCCAGGGACCCGGGTTCGATTCCCAGCTTGGGTAACTGTCTTTGCGGAGTGTGCACGTTCTCCCTGTGTCTGCGTGGGTTTCCTCTGGGTGCTCTGGTTTCCTCCCACAGTCTGGAAGACGTGCTGGTTAGGTACATTGGCCATGCTAAATTCTCCCTCAGTGTACCCGAACAGGCACCGGAGCGTGGCGACTAGAAGATTTTCACAGTAACTTCATTGCAGTGTTAATGTAAGCCTACTTGTGACACTAATAAATGAAACTAAGTCCCTGGAATTAACAAGGCTGATTTTATTGAAGCTTTCGAGATATTTAAGGGAACAGGTAGCTAGAGATAAGCCTTGCACTGGTTGGGGAGACTGGGATTAGGGAATATAATTTAAAAGTTAGAGCCAGAAATTTCAGGAGTGGCTTTAGGAAAGACTTCTACACGCAAAGAAGTTTCGAACTCTGTTCCAGAGATGGCAGTAATGTTAGTTCAGTTGTTAACTTTAAACCTGATAGCGCCAGATTTCTGGGAACCAAAGGTATTAATGGATATGGAGTTAGGTTGCGGATAAGCTCTGATCTCATTGAATGGCAGGACAGGTTCGAGGGGCTAAATGGCCTCCTCCCGTTCTTTGCTCCTTCTTCAAAATTGTGCTGTGGGATCTTTTATGACCACCCGGAAGAGCAAAGAGGACCTTGTTACCATCTCATCCGAGAATGAGGGTAGGTTAATAATAATGCCCCTCTTCCCATACACAATGTAGACGGGCTGAGACATACTTAAAAAGCTGAGTTACTCCTCTTTTTTTCCGCGCAGTGCCTGCACTTAGTGCTCGCACACAGTAAGAAGTCTCACAACACCAGGTTAAAGTCCAACAGGTTTATTTGGTAACAAAAGTCACTAGCTTTCGGAACGCTGCTCCTTCGTCAGGTAAGCTCACACAGCATCAGAGAGGCCTGACTGTATCTCAATCCAAACCCTGACAGGTGGATGCATTTCCACATAAAGAACTGAGATGTATCACAGGGGGTCCGTGCTCCTTTGCAGCCTCCGAACGTAATTGCACTATATTTTGTTTGCTATGCTGAAGACTTTACTTTTCGCAAAATAAGCACAGGGCTGTATTTGGTTTCCTCTTCCAGCACTGCCACCGACTTTCTTCCAACCTTCATGTACTGCCTTGGCTGTGGAAATTACGATGTGGTGCAGACAGCTCTAAAGAACCTTCCAGAATATACGCTGCTCTGCCAAGGTAAAATTGCTGAGTCTCATATTCCAGTCTTAAACTTAGTTTATTATGTGAAAAATCTTTAAAATTAGTCTTCCCCTGTCACCAATCCCAGTGCTGTTTTATCCTCCTTTCCTCATATAAGTGTTGAACTGAGGTGTCGTGGATAGCATCAGCCCACCTCTATCCCCTTGTTCATAAAGGCATTGTAGCCGTGCCCATAGTGATACATTTACTGTAGGTGCTAACGGAAGCATCTATCCGTAGCCTCTGACTGAGCTTAATTGGAATATTTGTAACGCTTCGCTTCACCACAGGGTGGAGATTGAGTAATTCTGCACAGACTGGTGATCTTCCAGGTCTATTTGAATCCATAATGTACTGACCAGTATATTTGCCAATCAAACCACCATGGAATTCCTTATATGCATGCAGATTTTATCTTGATGCTATTATTGAGCAGTTTATTTGCTTTGGTTTGGATGTTGGAGCCACTGTACCTTTCACCCGTGCCAGTTGTTCACTCTTGTACCACATTCTCTTCACAGAGCATGCAGGGGTCCTTCTTCATAAAGCCTTTCTGGTCGGGATGTACAGCCAGCTTGACACAAGCCCACAGATTGCAGAGGCCATGAAAGTTCTACACATGGAAGCAACGACTTAAAGACTGAGCAGTATAAAAGGACTGTGGACTTGGCTGAGAGAGGAAACATAATTAAAGGCATTGTAGGGGAAGTACTTTCAACACAGTCGTTTCAGCTTCTTGTACATCCCACAAGAAGTTATCAAGAAAGTGTCAATCTGTCTGGGATTGCTGCTTGGGGGCTTTTCATTGGAGTTCCAAGTACAAATTTCATCAAAGCACAAATTTCATCAAAGCTAATGGGAATTTGAAGTCATCACTGCACTTCAATTCATCAGATGAAGCCCTTTGCCACATTTTTGAGAGACATCAAAATGCGCTATATAATTATCACGTTCTTTCCCTCTCCCTCATCTTCTCATGCAGTTTTTCTCTTTCCCCTTTTCTTTCTCTCGCTGTTTTTGTCTCAACAGAGATGCACAATAAGGTGCTATATAAGATTAAATTCCATTATCTTCCCTTTCTCTTTTTCACACTCCCCTAGTTTGGGTGGGGTTGGTGGGGACATGCTTCTCAATGTCCCACTCTAATCGAGATGTCTGCACATGAATAGTCAAGAAAAGCAGCAGTACTGGTGCACAAGTCTCCCCAGTCAGCAGTTTCACCAATTTCTGATCATAGCACAGAACTACGGTCTATGTTTTCAACGTACTGCAGAGTAAGCAGTCCAGCTGGAACCGCACAGCCGGCAAGTTAAATCTGAAAGTGAGATGGTGGAATAATCCTTTCTGATTATTACTATCAACATCCATGGTCTATTTGTAACCAGGGTTCTACAGCGCCGATTTTAAAATGGATAAATCACCAGTCAGTCTTCATGCACAGATATCCACAACGCACTGACTAGACGTTAAAGAGGTGGTCTTCAACCAGAACTCTGCTGCCTCAATAAACAACTGTGTTTCTGTGAGACTCCTTGGAAGGACATTACTGAGGACCGGTGAGGTCTTGTGAATGTGTGGGCCTGTGAAGCAGACCAGGAGCAAAGTACTCACACTGTTTAAGATAACAGCAACTTGTTCCCCATAATGAAATGTATCTTGGCTGCTTAACATTCTGTTTAAGCATTGTACTTTTGTTAGGAAATTTTTATAAAGATGGATGTTTGGCAAGAAAGAAACACGAGTCATTTTCATTTGCTACAACGAGGCAGACTGAGCAGACTTTTCACAATGATTGACAAGAGTCTGACCATTTCCCAGCACAAACTGAAAGTGAAAGTTTGGGGAAATACAGTAACAGAATGTTGCATCAAAAACTATTATTGATGTACTTAAAACTTAAAAGCATTTTCACTGGAGATGATTCTCCAGAATTTTGATATTATAAAGTGTAACACTTAAGGAGGATGATAAATTTGAACGCTTTCAAGAGTAGTCTCTGGAACTTACAGACTGCGTGTATGTGTACATAATGCATAGGTATCTGAACACAGCCATTGAGGCATAACTACACACTGCTGTTACACTTGCTTCACTAATTATCATTTTGTTTTGTTATTTCATTATCCAAACAATCAAATTAATTGTCAGCAGATCAACACAAAAGACTTCTCCATAGATTATTTATTGTCTAGATTTAACCTTTTTTCCCCCCCTACAGCCATTCTCCCGTGATGATAGTTGCCCAGATTGCACCAAATGTCCTGCCCCACCCTGCTCACCCCTAACTCTCTGAATCTCCCATTACCCCACTGCTTAGGAAGGCATGGCATTCAAGTTGGCACTGCTTGATGTCAGGAATAGGCTAGGACTCAAACCTACAATCATAGCTGAAGTGTGCCTTTAAGCATCTGTGTGAAATTGTGTTCTCAAGACCATTTTGCTGTTCCTAACCTTCATGTGATGCAAGTGAGGCCTCAGAAATGTTTGGAAAAAGATATATTGGTTTTTTTTCCCGATGCAGCTGTTTGGCAACTTTGGAGGTGTTCTTGCAGCATCTTCATTGGTGATATTGTATAGTCAATTTTTTCTCATTAGTAGTTTAGTGAAGTTTCCAAAACGCAGCTGTTAGTATTCTAACTTAGTGCCAAATCCAGCCCATCCCTTACCACTGTGCTCACTGACCTACATTATCTCTCGGTTAGATTTAAAATTCTCATCCTTGTATTCAAAACCTTCCATTGTCTCGCCCCCTCCCCGTATCTACAGCCCCCTCCATCTCCACAATCTCCTGATATCTCTACTTCTCCTATTCTGGCCTCTTACAGATCCCCAATGTTAATCACATTGCCATTGGCAACTGTGTCTTCAGCTTCAGGCCCTAAGCTCTGGAATTCCCTCCCTAAACCTCTCTGCCTCTCCTCCTTTTGATGCTGTTTAAAATCTACCTCTTTTAGTCACCTGCCTTAATATCTCTTTTATGTAGATCAGTGTCAGAATTTGATGAAATTCCTGGGAAGTGTCTTAGGATGATTTAGCATGTTAAAGGCACAAGTTGTTGTTGAAGTTGGTTTGCTAGCATTTGTGTAAATGTAGAGTGCAACTGCTTAGGACGTTTTCAGATTTTCTGCAACTTTGTCATGACAGATCCTCAGCCCACCGCTGGCTGCAGAGATGATAAATTCCTCAGACAAAAGGTAGTGACTATCCACGACTGGATTTCTTTTTTCTTTATTCTTTCATGGGATATGGATGTCACTGGCAAGGCCAGCCTTTGTTGCCCATTCCTAATGGTCTTTGAACTGAGTGGCATAGATCCATAGAATTCGTACAGTGCAGAAAGAGGCCAGTTGGCCTATCAAGTCTGCACCAACTCTCCGAAAGAGCATTCCCAACGTTCCCCGCTACCCTATCCCCATACCCTGCGTATTTACCATGACCAATCCACCCAACCTACATATCTTAGGACACTAAGAGACAGTTTAGCATGGCCAATCCACTAGCCTGCACATCTATGGACTGTGGGAGGAAACCAGAGCACCAGGAGGAAACCCACATAGACATGGGGAGAATGTGTAAACTCCACGCGGACAGTCACCCAAGGCTGGAATTGAACCCGCGTTCCTGGCGCTGTGAAGCAGCAGTGCTAACCACTGTGGTGCTGTGCCCACCCTGTGTCATTTCACAGGACAGTTATGAGTCAACCACATTGCTGTGGGTCTAGAGTCACATGTTGACCAGACCGGGTGAGGAACCAATTTCCTTCCCTAAAGGAGATGGTTTTTCAACAATCGGCAATAGTTTCGTGGTCACCATTACTGAGACTTAAATTTGAATTCCACCAGCTGCTGGGGTGGGATTTGGACCATTGTACCCCAGAACATTAGCCATTACTGCTATTTCCCCTTAACCAGTGTAAACATTGTGCAATAAAATGCACCACATAGGGTGATGTATGCATCCCACACAGTAATTATAAGGTCTCTATTCGCTAGCCAGATGTGAAATGCATCTTGAACGTTTAAACCGCTGTTCTGAATTGTGAAACCTAGGTAAGGGCTTGGAATATAAAACAGGACAAATTAAAATCTTAATTCAGAAAATGGAAAGTATTGTTGCAGCATGGAAACCAGACACCGAATGATTCAGTGGAATTGTTAGAGGTCCCCCCAAAAAGGTTTGAAGGCAGTAAAGAATGGGGAGCTAACCCTCAGCTGATGTTGCTAAAATAGTTGTATAATTTATCTTATTACTGCTTTGTACAGCAACAAATTGAAACAGGTAAGGGGGATTAGACCAAGTAGGATTTAAGGGTTTGGGGAGTAATCAGAAAAGTACAATTAAACAAAGTGGAATCTCAAAGGGTACGGGACATGAGCAGCAGAGTGAGATTAGACTGGGTGGGTAACAGAGAAAACATTGATACAGCCTCATTGAGCCAAATAGCCAGTTGCCACACTGCAGTTTTCTATGATTTGTGTCTGTTATGTTTGTGATCCATTGAGTATTATACCCCAACTGGGAAAGATTGGGAGGAAGTTGACACTGAAACCAAGCTGGGAACCAGCACTGCTGGCTTCCAGTTACTGTTTTGTCTGAAGCTTTTAACTTTCTGCTGGAGTGGGAACAAATTCACCGTGAAATGCTGCATGGCGTTGTGGTACCTGCACCATATTTAAGGTTTTCGGGTTACATAATGAATGGGTCCTGCAAACCCAATGACGCAGATCAGTAAGAGGTTGCATGGGGTGGGAAATAAACACTAACGTACAGAGTCAAGATCCACTTATTTTGTTAAACACATGCTTTTCATTCCACCCAACATAGAGCAAAGATCAGTTTGCAGCAGCAGCAGCAGGGGGAAGGTTTGCTTTTTGTTTTTGCTGCAGTTTTAGTTTTAAATTAAGGTTTTGTAAGATTGTATGGGTGATTAGATCAGTCGGGTTAGAGGGTGCTGACAGATGGTTTCAAAATGCGCAGATTATTCCTGACGAAATGTGTGTGTGTGTGTAAAAATTAAATCCAATCCGTCGACCGTCTGGTTGTGTGAGTGGATGGTTGAAGAGGTTTTGGCTCAAAGCTGGTGTCGGGCTCACTGTACTTTGGAAGTGAGGTGGAACAAGTAGAATGACAGATAGGGAGAGGGGGAATTAAAAAAAACAAACCAACCATTTTCTAGAGAGGGAAGTGACAGAGTTTAAGAGGGGTTAGTGATGGTTTTGACGAGTTAGTGATGGATCAAGCCATCAGATTTTTATATTTTGCTTGCTTTGTGGTTTTTAACTGGTACATTTGATCTTCTGCAAGGGGCAATTTTGCCCTTTTGGACAGAATATTATTAAAAGGAAAGTATCTCCTTGCAAGTTCAGGTGAAATTGAACTAACCTTCCCCCAATGGTCTTTCAAAAAGATATACTCCACACTTTTCCTTCTTGTCCCCAGCCACCCTCTGGTACCGTGTCCAAGTGGCAGTTCTTTACATATTTGCTTTGATGAAGATTGTCAGCGTGCTATTCAACTGTGGTGGCATCACCACCTACCCTAGCAAAGACTGATTCTGTAAACATCAGAAGCAGGAATTTGGCCAGGATTATTTCCTCTCCCAACCCTACCTGAGCCAGTACCTCCAACACAGTGCAAATAAAGTCAATTATAAGCACCCCACCACTTGATTGATCAAGTGGCTTGACAGAGACCAAGTTGAAAGCTTCATCCCACACGGGGTAGGATATTTATCACTTCAAATGCTGCAGTTAAACAGAAGTTCCACATACCCTCCCAGATGGACATAAAAATCCAACGGCTCTATTTTGACGAACGAAAGAGCACCTCAAACGACAGATGAAAGCAGCTGACATTGTCATTTTATTGCTGTTAGTGGATCTTGCTGTGCACAAATTGGTTGCCACAATTCCTATACTACAACAGTAACTTCACTTTTTTGGTTGTAAAATGCCTTGGGGCATCCAGAATTCTGGAAAGAACTTGCATAGCCTTTGTTTTCAATGTTCTCATATGGCCAGTCCTGTTTTCTTGGCTCCCTTTGCTAGAATCTTTGTAGGCCCCAACATCGACCTTGATCTACTTATCAAAAGGAAACAGGAACATGGGGTGTAACCTGAAAGACCCTACATTTCGATAATGCATTTCATGAGATGATAGCCTTTGAAGTGAAGCCACTCTTGTAGGGAAACTATGGGAGAAATCCAAGTGATGACGAATTTGTGATTCTAAATGTATTTGGATTCTAATTTCACAAATATAACTTGATCTAGCCCGCTGGGCACCGCAGGGGTTGGGGTGCATTAAAGACCCTAATAATCACATTTTAATTTGATGTTTTTAAGTTTCCTTTGTACTTTTATTTCTGTTCGGGCTGTTCCCCCTCCTTTTTGGGGAGCTGCCCCTTTTACTTTGTCCTGATTTAATCTGAGTTTGTTTATTTGGTTTGACCTAAAAAGAGGGCATTGTAAGCTGGTGAAAAGCCATCAGTGCTGTGAGGGTTAAGGGTTGGTGTTTAGGGTTTGCTTTGAATTTTCATTGGCCATGCCCCAATTGAATGTTAATGGACAACCTTTCAGACTAATGCGCACATTCCGGCATCAGCGAGTCAGCACCTGAAACGGCACACCTGTCCGACTTGCTCCTTTCTCAACGCCATTTCACTGCAAATCACCTAATGCTCCTCCACGCATGAACTCCCACCTGCTTTCCACAGAAGTATGCAAACCGCTTTCTCAGACCAATTTTCCCACTTTGAAGTCTAAAGTGTGATTGCTTTGGACTTTAACCGATCGCTTTATCATTTCTACATGAGCTCACCTTCCATTCTCACATCTTCCCACTGTCAGTGATCCCCGACTAAACTAATCAACCCTCTGAATACAAGATCCGATTACATAGAGAGGATGAGACACAAACTCTTTAGTGTATAGATTTTTAACAGGCATGGGCTTTAAACAAGGAGCCTAACCTGTGTAAGGAGGGAAAAGAAAATCAGCCAGAAGTCTTGTGTTCTGGTCATTGTCTATGTGACAGGATCAAGCTCTTTGCTCCCAACTTCCTAAGATTGCATAGCCTGCTGGCACTCATTGTCTAAACTTGGCGAAAGCTTGCATTTATATAGCACTTCACAGGAATGTTGGGAAATGAAATTTGACACTGAACTATATAAGAAAGCATTAGGACAGAAAATCAAAAGCTTGATCAAAAATGTTGGTGTTACGAAGTGCCTTAAAGGAGGAAAGAGAGGTAGAGATGAAGAGGCTGGGGAAGGAAATCCCGAATTTAGCACCCTTGAGTCATTACCACACGAGGAGGCTATTTGACCCATCACTGCTTGCCACCTCTCTGTGCAGCCATTCAATCAGTCCTATTCCCCCACTTTATTTCTGTAACCCTGCAATTTTGTTTCCATCAAGTGCAATTTCTTTATGAAATCATTTATCGCCTGTTATGGTTCAGGTCAGAAACTCCAAAGTGTTTTATGAAGTCTGCCTGGATCATATGTTTTACATCTTGAATTTTACTAGGATAAGCATGATATGTTTCACTTCAGGTATGATTCAAATGACCCACTAGGGAGCTTTTATCAAATAAAGTTTATTTAAGAATATAGTTAACATGTATGGAAAGAAAGTTTGCAATAATTTGTATCAATTGCATTAAAAAACAGAACAATCACAAAAATGTATAACCCTTAACAAATATAGCTAAAATGTTCCAATCAAACCAAAACCGTTGCCATAGACAAAACCATTTAAACAAGTTCAACACAGCAGAGTCTAATGTTCACGTGATACTGGAATTGAGTCCTTTGGATGAATTCTTCAGTTCTCTTGATGGACTCAGGACAGCTTCCCAAAACACCAGGGACTCTAGGCAAGCCACCAACAGCAGATTCTCCCCTTCAGAAAGGCAAGACCTTGTTCTCAGATAACCAACAGAACTTTCAAAACCCAGGGAGAGAGGGACTTCTTTTCAGCTTGATGCCCCTTCTAAAACTAAAACTCAAACTGCAGCTCCAAACTGAAAATGAAAAAAACTCCTATCATCTGACCTGCCAACCAGTTTTTCTCCTAACAACACTGAGTCATAAATATCCCAGTAAAAATAAACAAACCCCCGTTTAAGCAGCAATAAAAGTACAGCTCCAGTCAAGCCGGTGCCATAGTGACATCAGCAAAGCTGAGAGTTGCTGAGATAATTTTTTAAAAAATCTCTTAAAAGGATCCTTGAAGGTGGCAACACAGGTGGAGAAGGTGGTGAAGAAGGCATATGGTATGCTTGCCTTTATAGGATGGGGTATAGAGTATAAAAGCTGGAGTCTGATGATGCAGCTGTATAGAACGCTGGTTAGGCCACATTTGGAGTACTGCGTCCAGTTCTGGTCGCCGCGCTACCAGAAGGACGTGGAGGTGTTAGAGAGAGTGCAGAGAAGGTTTACCAGGATGTTGCCTGGTATGGAGGGCCTTAGCTATGAGGAGAGATTGGGTAAACTGGGCTTGTTCTCCCTGGAAAGACGGAGAATGAGGGGAGATCTAATAGAGGTGTACAAGATTATGAAGGGGATAGATAGGGTGAACGGTGGGAAGCTTTTTCCCAGATCAGAAGTGACGTTCACGAGGGGTCACGGGCTCAAGGTGAGAGGGGCGAAGTATAACTCAGATATTAGAGGTATGTTTTTTACACAGAGGGTGGTGGGGGCCTGGAATGCGCTGCCAAGTAGGGTGGTAGAGGCAGGCACGCTGACATCGTTTAAGACTTACCTGGATAGTCACATGAGCAGCCTGGGAATGGAGGGATACAAACGATTGGTCTAGTTGGACCAAGGAGCGGCACAGACTTGGAGGGCCGAAGGGCCTGTTTCCTGTGCTGTACTGTTCTTTGTTCTTTACACCAAAATCCTACATCTCTGCTCACCATTCTTGTATGCAGCAAGTTCCAAGGAATTATTGCTCACTGTGTAAAACTATCCTTCCCCGCATCACCCCAGCATTTCTCAACAAAACAATAAATCCCTACAGTGCAGAATGAGGCCATTCAGCCCATCAGGTCTGCACCAACTCTCCGACAGAGCATTGTACCCAGGTCCTATCCCCGTAACCCTACGTATTTACACTGCTAATCTCCCTAACCTACACATCTTGGACACTAAGGGGCAAGTTTGCATGGCCAATCCACCTAACCTGTGCATCTATGGACTGTGGAAGGAAACTGGAGCACCCAGAGGAAACCCACGCATATAGGGGGAGAACATGCAAATTCCACACAGTCACCCAAGGCTAGAATTGAACCTGGGTCCCTGGTGCTGTGAGGCAGCAGTGCTAACCATTGTGCCACCATGGCATTTAAACCTTAACTCTGTGTCCCCTAGTCCTTGTATCACCAGCTAATGGGAATGGATTTTCTTTCTCTACTTTATTCAAACTTGTCATAATCTTGTACACCTCTATCAAATCTCCCCTCAATCTCCTTTGCTCCAAGGAAAACAGCCCTCAGCTTTTACAATTTAACCTTGGAGCTAAAATCCCTCATCTCTGGAACCATTCCGGTAAATCTCTGCACCCTCTCAAAGATCCTGGCATCCTTCTTAAAGTGTGGTGATCAGAACTGGACACAATACTCTAGTTGTGGCCTAATCAGAACTCTTTAAAGGTTCAGTATTCCCGGCTTTTGTACTCAATAATCTGTTTATGAAGTCTGATATCCCAGATGTGTTGATCACTATCTCAGTACATCCACCTTCAAGGATCTATCACATGAACCTCCAGGTCCCTCTGTCCCTATGCGCTCTATGTAATGGTGTCATCAAGTGGGGGAAAGTTTAAGGGAGATGTGCGAGGGAAGTTTTTCACGTAGAGAGTGGCGGATGCCTGGAATGCACTATCAGAGGAGGTGGTGGAAGCAGGCACATTAGCAATATTTAAGAGGCATCTGGATGGGTACAAGAATAGGGAGGGAATAGAGGGATACAGACTGAGTTGTTTAATTAGGCATCATGATCGGCACAGGCTTGGAGGGCCGAAGGGCTTGTTCCTGTGCTGTACTCTGTTTGTTCTATTAAGTCTGTATTACCTTTGCTGAAATGCATCACCTCATTCCATCTGTCCACTCTACCAGCCTGTACATGTCCTGTTCCACTCAGTTGGTACCATCCCTCCTGTTTGCCGTACCTTCAATTTTTGAATCATTAGCAAATTTTGAAAATGTACTCTTTATTTCAATTTCCAAGTCACATATAAAAAAGAAACTGAGGTCCAAGCACTGAACCCTGGGAACGCCATTGCCTATCAGTCTCCATTATGAAAAAAGACATTTACCATGACTTAATGTTTTCTGTCCTTTAGCCCTTTTTTAATCCAACCTGACTGATCCTCCTGTTTCATAAGCTTCATTTTTAAACCAACTCTTGCTTTGTCAATCCTTGTGCATCTTGCCAGCTGCAGGCACTGCCACCAGCAGTGGAGTGATGTGAAGCAGGAATGCTTATGAAGCCAGAATTGGATGAGTGCAGAGTTATCTCAGGATTGTAGGGCTGAAGGAGCTTATGGAGATAGGGACAAGGCTATTGTCAGGATCAATTTCTCTTCCCCTCCATCCCAACACCCAGCATACTGGCACTCATTATGACTTAAGAAAGGGCTGTTCAGGAAATTCAATTGTGAGCTGCTGTGATATGTGTTGCAAAGAGTCAATGCCTTTAGTAGATATGGAGAGAAGTCTGGTTATGTGTGTATCCCAATGCATGTTCAGAAATCAGTGAGCAGAGACCTGATGAAGATTATACTGCATGCCAATTGTGGGGAGGAATGAAAGTTATAGAGCAAATGGGTGACACGGTGGCACAGCGGTTAGCACTGCTGCCTCACAGTACCAGGGACCCAGGTTCAATTCCCAGCTTGGGTCACTGTCTTTGTGGAGTGTGTGTGTTCTCCCCGTGTCTGTGTGGGTTTCCTCCGGGTGCTCCAGTTTCCTCCCACAGTCTGAAAGATGTGCAGGTTAGGTACATTGGCCATGCTAAATTCTCCCTCAGTGTACCCGAACAGGCGCCGGAGTGTGGCAACTAGGCGATTTTCACAATAACTTCATTGCAGTGTTAATGTAAGCCTACCTGTGACACTAATAAATAAACTTTAAACTTTAAATCTTTGGTGTCCTCACAAAAATGTAGCTAATTGCACAAAGAACGACTTCAAGTTGTAATGAAAGGAGCTGTGCTCCCTCATGCACAGCTTTTGTAATCTTGACGTGCACTTGCTGAACATTTGCAAAGGCAAGTAAATGTGATTTGACGAATACATTTCTCATATTTTGTTTGAACCTCCAAATATGTTAGTATGTGGCACTAATAAACCACAAATAAAAATGAGTTATCTATCCAGTTCCTGGCACACATTGGCTCAAAGAAAACAATTGGCTTCATTTGTCTCCAATTGATTCTTAAATGATACCTCCTGATAACCTCAATCGCTGAGAAGGATCAGGGAGGTAGGTGTATGGAAACATCTTTACCTTCAAATGAAATATTATCCCAGATTGGAAATATATCAGCTGTTCCGTTGTTGTCACTGGACCAAAATCCTGGAGCTCCCTATACAATCCTGCAGCTCCCTATATAATCTTGGAGCTCCCAAATAATCCTGGAGCTCCCTATATAATGACATTTGGATGGTGAGTATAGGAAAGTCATACCTGTGCAGGCAGGAAGGAGGGTGCTGCTCTTCTGTGCTTGGGCTGAGGGATAATATTGATGGACCTTGTGCAATCTTGTTTCTGTTAACCATGCAGTATGTGCTGGCAATTAATTGACGGGGATGTCTCAGTGTTCCATTCCTCCGGTGATACCTACCCTCACCTACACAAACTTTAACTCCTTGCAAGTTAATCATCATCAAAGTACAGGTCAGACCTGCTCTCAGATTTCAGGCAGACTTAAAGAACAAAGAAAATTACAGCACAGGAACAGGCCCTTCGGCCCTCCAAGCCTGCACCGACCATGCTGCCCGACTTAACTAAAACCCCCTACCCTTCCAGGGACCATATCCCTCTATTCCCATCTCATTCAGGTACTTGTCAAGACGCCCCTTAAAAGTCACAACCTTCTCCGCTTCCACTACATACACTTCTCCAATGGTGAAGCTGTGTAAAGCAGCCATGCAAACTAGGAAGATCTCAAATGTCTCAAGCCACCATATATGCTGAGCTAGCTGATCAGACTTGAGGAGATGGAAGAGGTATGATAATACCCTCAGTGAATCCAGGGTCAGGAGGAGAACATCAGGCAAGGTGTCCTACTTCTGAATGAAATCTCTTAGACCCAACTAGAAAGTATGAGGGCAAGATGGGTTTCAGCTACTTGTTTTCTAAGAGAAAAATGATGTTCGCTGTCTTAACTCATAAATGACACACAGCCATTAGGGTGAGATGTCAGAGGGACAACTGATGCCTATGAAACAATCTGCTGGAACAAGTTCCCGCTGTAGGAGAGGAGCAAAGTAACTGACCCAGAAGGGCAGAGAGAGGGGGTAAGATATTTGTGTAAAGAATATCCACTGTAAGCTAGAATTTAATACCACATTCCTTTGTGTATTTCAGACAGCATTCTTAACTGGAGCTCGTGTTCTCTCCCCTGATTACTGGGGAACGTTTGCCTGGATTTCCTGGGCTCAGTGACTTGCAATGTGATACAGGGACAGTGGAGTGTTTGAGGCTGGAAGATTTGTAACTGAGAGAAGGGCAGCTATTGTTGCCTTGATCCAGCCTGGTTAGTGACATGAATGTAATTTGTAGCTGCAGTTGACGAGACTCTGCGCTGAGCCTTTTATACTGATTACTCCAATCTGAGGAATTAGTTCGCTGCTGAGGTAACAAACAACTGATGAAAGCACCAGAGTTGCTTACTAGTCCTTTCAAATCCGACATTTTCTGCGTGCAATTCTGACCACACACACACACTCACAGGTTCTACAAAGAGCAGAGTCCTTCACATCTTCCCCTGACTGATTTACTCCGTTTCTTTCAGTTGAAGAAAAATGCAAAGAATCGTCAGTTTCACAAACAGGAAATTGAAATCGTTGGTCTTTCCCCCAGCAAAACCTCTTAAAGCAGAATGTTGATTTGATACCAGCAACACAGGCCACCCGGTATCGGCTATGTGGTAGTTGTGTTTTTAATATTCATTCTCAGGGTATGGGTGTCGTGGGCATTTATCGCCCATTTCTTGGTCTATGAAGTGAAGGGTTTCATTCATATAGCACCTTTTGTGACTTCAGGATGTCTCGAAGCGCTTTACAGCCAATGAAGTACTTTCAAGTGAAGTCACTGTTGCAATGTAGGAAATGTGGCAGACAATTTCTGCACGGTAAGATTCCCATAGACAGTAATGTGGGCAAACTGTTTTCATGATATTTAGATGGTGGTGATCTTTCTTCTTGAACTGTTGCAGTCCGTGTAGTGAAGGCACTCCCACAATTTTAATTAGTGAGTTCTTCGATTTTGATCCAGTGACAGTGAAGGACTGGCGACATATGTCCAAATCAGCATTGTGTGTGACTCACGTCTGATGGTGTTATTGTACATGTGCTGCCCTTGTCCTTCTAACCTAGGCTACAAAGGTTGAAGGTTTGGGAAGTACTGACAAAGAAGCCCTGGCAAGATGTTGCAGTGCACCCAGTTAATGGCGCACACTGCAAGCATGGCGGGCTGGTGGTAGAGGCAGTGGATTGTTCGGGAGGGAATGGGTGAGAAGGAAAATCCCCTAATGGTTCTTGCTGTGCAGTGTGACATATCAGCAAGCTTTGAGTTGAGATCCGTACCGAAGACTTGCTACTGATGCATCAGAAGTGCATGAAGAAACCTTGGATTCATTCGGGGGGCAATTGCAATCTGTACACGAGATAAGTACAGAGGGTTAAGTGACTTCTTTCTGATGTACCCTGTGGTTGAGCAGAGCAGACTCTAACCAGCGGTAATTTGAAGAATTAAATTCTTTCCCTACCTTGCCTGATATAATTGCTTGGTTGTAATGTCATGTTTGTTTTTTGTAGTCTATCTTCTTTATGGCATGCTGCAATTGTTGCTTCAAACAAATGTCAGTAGTCAGAGTTTGTCTACTTTAAAATAAATGATTTGTTGATGTGCATGCTTTGTCAGCACCTGGAACTGTATGAGGGCCCTGCATGTTTACTGCTGTCAGATAACCGAGGTATTAATCACTGGGTACTTAAAGGAATATGTTTAAATAGTTCAGAAGCTGTTGGCTGGTGGTTGGGAAGGGGGAAATTGGACATTAGTGTGCCTGCATTTTGGGTGGAAAATTGGAGACCAGTATCGGGAATCAATCTCCTGCAGCCAACTACTCCCCCTCTCCACCTCCCCCCGCCACCGATTATCATATAGCAAACCAGTGACTGCCAGCTGTACCCCCCACCCCCCACCCCCTGCCCCGATTATCATATAGCAAACCAGTAACTGCCGGGTGTACAGGCGTTGGCCTGAAACAGCATCAGGCACCTTGCACATGTAAATCATGTATATGTAATAAGGCTGGTTATGGACCCATCAATGCTTAATTGATCAACTATTCCAAGCTTGTTCTTGGTCTCTGGCGGTCCTAATCAACAGCCCTTAAAGGGAAGCCACCCATTAAGAAAAGGTGAGAAAATTATGCTTATAGTTTTGGTTCCATGGAGCCAAGAGAAGAGGATTGGAGGCTACTTCTGGCCCAAGCTCCCCCTTCCTTACATCACCCCATTGCCACTCCAGTTCAGCTTCCCAACCCACCCAAGGTCCACCTAAGACCAAACTGACCTGCTGCCTTGGGACAGCTGATCAGCCTGGGGGTTTTATACAGATGTGGCAGGATATCAGATTCCATCTGGGCCATAGGTTGTCATAGTTGGTTGTACTTTTGCATCTCTGTCTATTTTGTGCCAACCTCTGGCACTATTCTCCCACCACAGTTCCTGCCACTCTTCATGACTCATTTTCCGAACTCCCTGCTTAAAGGTATTTTGGTGGATGTTGTCAGGCGCTCTCAAGAAGGGAAATGGTGGGAGAATCATTGGGCACTAATCCATCAATGTTACCTCAGCAAAGACCCATCATGTTAGAAGTGTCTCTGGGCTGCTTCAGGAAAGTCACTGATGAGGTGAAGCCCGATCCATTCGGAAACAGATTCATTTATTGAAATGGGTGCCGACAACAGCCCTGGCAAATCACCTGGATTCAGCCAACCCAGGAAAATTCACCAGCTGGTGTATCTGCCATTTAGCCAAAAGTGACAGCTTGACTCAGTTGGGGAGCACACTTGCTTTCGGGTCAGAACATAGAATCATAAGGTTGTTGCTTTGAGGCCCATGTGATGATCTGAGCAGCACAGTCTAGATTAACACTCCAGTGTTGAGGGTGTGCCACACTATCAAGAGATGCCATTCTTTGAATGAGATGTCTAGTTGATAAACTGAGCACAGTGGGTCATAAGAACATAAAGACTAGGAGCAGTAGGCCATCTGGCCCCTCGAGCCTGCTCCGCCATTCAATAAGATCATGGCAGAGATTTTCATGGACTCAGCTCCACTTACCTGCCCGCTCACCATAACCCTTAATTCCTTTACTGTTCAAAAATCTATCTATCTTTGCCTTAAAAATATTCAATGAGGTAGCCTCAACTACTTCACAGGGCAGGGAATCCCACAGATTCACAACCCTTTGGGTGAAGACATTTCTCCTCAACTCTGTCCTCAATCTGCTCCCCCTTATTTTGAGGCCATGCTCCCTAGTTCTAGTTTCATCCGCCAATGGAAACAACCTTCCAGCTTCTAGCTTATCTATTTCCTTCTTAATTTTGTATGTTTCCATAAGATTCCACCTCATTCCAATGAGTATAGGCCTAGTCTACTCAGTCCTCATAAGCCAACCCTCTCAACTCCGGAATCAACTTAGTGATTCTCCTCTGCACCCCCTCCAGTGCCAGTATATCCTTTCTCAAGTGAGGAGACCAAAACTGTACACAGTACTCCAGGTGTGGCCTCAACAGCACTTTATGCAGCTACAACTCAATCCCTCCAGCAATGAAGGACAAAATTCCAATTTCCTTCTTATTTACCTGCAGCATCTGCAAACCAACTTTTGCGCTTCATGCACAAGGACACCAGGTCCCACTGCACAGCAGCATGCTGCAATTTTTTACCATTTAAATAATAGTCCATTTTGTTGTTATTCCTACCAAAATGGATGACCTCGCATTCACCAATTTTGTGCTCCATCTGCCAGACCCTGGCCTACTCACTTAAACTACCTATATCCCATAACTGGCCTCAGGAACTATGCTTTACAAATGCAAGATGTCTAAAGCTTGTTTCAGACGAGCGCCTGGACATCAGGAAGTTGCTGTTTTCTACATGGTAAAGCTGGAAATTGGATAAAACATTACAATTTGACACAGGTCTCCTCTATCTTAATCATCACCCCAAGAAGTAGGAACAGTAATGTCCAATTTCATCCACCCCCCCCCCCCCCCCCGGCCACCCCCCCCCCCCCCCCCCCCCCACCCCACCAACAACCCCATGGCTTCTGAACTATTTAAAACATGAAATATGCTGCGATTGATACCTTGGTTATTTAACACCAATAAACATGCTGCCAATTGTTGAAGTGGATGTCACGGATTCCACAGCATAACATTTGAATGAGGTCAGAGAGAGCATGATATGAATGCCAGTCTTTCTGGCTTTATGCTCCTCCCATTCCTTCTGCTGGAGCCTTTCATTCTCCTTAAATTTGTTCAAAATTGGTCGTTGCAACTCAATCCCAACATTGAACCGTTTCTCTATGACTTCCATCCTGGTGCTTGGATTGATGTGTTACATGTAAATGTACATAGGAACATAGGATTTAGGGGTGACAGTATGATATCTAAATTTGCCAATGACACCAAGAGAAGTAGGAAAGTAAATTGTCAAGAGGAGGTTCTATAAATCCATAAATGGATTGAGTATAATGTGGGAAAATGTGAACTTGTCCACTTTGGTGGGAAGATTAGAAAAGCAGTATACTATTTAAATGAAGGGAGATTATAGAAATTATTGGTCTTATGGCTAAGATCAGGTGCAATGCCTATGCTTGTCAGCTTGGATCTTGTATGTCCCTTTTGTGGGGACCATGAATTGATTTTGGAGCAAGCAAAGAGATGGATTAAGGCAGTGGTTCCCAAACTTTTTTCACTGGGCCGCACTTTTGGAATAAAAATTTGCTCGCGCCACACCGAATTTTTTATTGATAAGAAATGCATTCAAAAACAACTCCTAGCAGTGCTTGATTCGTAACATAGAACACAACTACTTTATAAGATGATCATGGGACATCCAGAAAGTATAAAACAATGCTTGTTTAAACCATGTTTAAATGTTTCTTTGATTGTCCTTGAATCTTCTCGCCACACTTGCCATCCTCTCTCGCCGCACCAGTGTGGCACGCCGCACCCTTTGGGAACCACTGGATTAAGGGCTTGCCCTGTCCACACTGCTAATTGGCTTTGTAACTTTGAGAAAGGAATACATTTTTTAAAAAACTCAATGATGCAGAGGGATCTGGGTGTCCTGGGACATGAATCACGAGAAGTTAGTTCACAGGTACAGCAAGTGATTAGGAAGGCAAATTGAATGTTGGCATTTCTTGCAAGGGGAATGGAATGTAAAAATAAGGATGTTTTACTACAGCTGTACAGGGCCTTGGTGAGACCACATCTGGAGTATTGTTTACATACAAGCATAGGAACAGACAAAATACAAGTTTTGGCTTCCTTATTAGGAAAGGATATAATTGTGTTAGAAGCAGTTCAGAGAAGGTTGGGGCAGAAGTAAGCCATTTGGTCCTTTCAATCTGCTCCATCATTGGATGGTGGCTGATCTGATTGTATCTCAACTCCACTTTTTTATCTACCTCCCATAATCCTCGACTCCCTTGTCTATCAAAAACCCATCTAGGTCAGTCTTGAATACATTCAGTGACCCGGCATTCCTGCTCTCTGGGGAAGAGAATTCCACAGACTAACAACAATTTGAGAGAAAAATAATTCTCCTCATCTCCTTCTTAAAATAGAAACCTCTTATTTTTAAACTGTGTCCCCTAGTTCTATTCTCTCCAACAAGAGGAAACATCCTCCTGGCATCCACCAGGTCAAGTCCCCTCAGGATTTTGTTTATTTCAATGAGATGACCTCTCGTTCTTCTCAACTCCAATGGTTATAGGCCCAATCTGTTCAACTTTCCTGGGATGAAGGGCTTATGGAGGAATGAGTTGAGTGAACCCCCTCTGAATATTTCCTCACATTATACTCCCATCTGCCAAATGTTTGCCCATTCATTTTTGCCCATTAACCTGTCTATATCCATTTGTAGACTTTTTGCCAACTCTTGACAACTTAATTTCCCACCTATTTTGCTGTCATCGGCAAGTCATTCACTCTTTCACTCGAGCATAGATCCACCTTGAACATTACTGCTCATTGCCATGGGACCTCAAAATAATGGCAGTCTCTTCTACCATGGGAACAGGCATTTGGTTAGCATGTTCCACATGAGCTGCAAAGAGACAAAACCGATGCCAATCATATTCTTGTGGAAATGGAGTCACATGTAAATCATGAGGTAAGGATGGCAGGTTTCCCTTCCTTAAAGGGTATCAGTGAAGCAGTCGGGTTGTTACTACAATCTAATGGCTTCTTGGTCACTTTTACAGACAGCAGCTTTTTATTTCCAGGTTTTTTTTTACTCAATTAAAATTTCCAAACTGCTGCAATGGGGTTTGAACTCATATTTTCTGGACCACTGGTTCAGTAACACAATCACTGCACTGCCATATCTATTTCTTGCTCACCTTGAGTTGTCCAAGTGATGGCAATAAGTGGGCTTGCTGGGCCACTTTAAAGAGCATTAAGAGTTAACCTTGTAGAGCAGACTAGCCCCTTGAGCAGTTGACACTGGATAAGGGTGGCAGGTTCCCACTCCTGAGGGATATTATTCAATCAGTTGGACTTTGGGGATATTCAAGGAAGGGCAAACACTGAGTGGAATACCCCAGAGTTTGATCTTGGAACCATTATTCTTTGTAGTACATGTGAACAAACTGGATTGAGAAACGTTATGTGATGTGATCAAATTCACAATTGATAATAAATTTGAGAGGGGTGGTACTGTTTCATGAGGCAACCCAGAACCTATAAAATGAGCACGAGGCAATCTGTAAGAGGTGGAACATTGGTATGGAAATTCCATACAACTACCTGATCCGACAGCGCACAAAATGGACATCATGACTACTCTGTGAATGATGTTGGACTGGTTCAGGGTGAAGCTGAAAGGGGTGAAGATTGGAGTTTGCAAAGACACAGGCTTGGATTTATACAGCACTTAGTGAAATGTCCTTGTGCATCACAGGAGTGATTATCAAAATGTGGCACTGAGCCACATAGCAAGATGTTAGGATAGATGAGCAATAACTTGGTCAAAGCGGTAAGTTTTAAAAATGGAGTAAGAGATAGAGAATTGAAGGGGTTTTATGGTGAACATTCCAGAGCTTAGAGTCTGGACAATTGATGGCACAGTCACCAATGACATGGTAAAGGAAAGGGAGGATGCACTTAAATGAACATTTACTGTGAATGAGACAGTCAACTAAGCAAATGAAATTTTTCGCCACATTGTTAAATCAGTATCTTATAAAGAAGAAAATGTTGAGCTGAAACTATATAGCCCTCCAGTTAGACCACACCAGCCTAGGCCACTGAAAACACAAGGGAGACATTACAACAACGGCTACACTTCAAAGGTACTTCATTGACTGTAAATTGTTTGGGATGTTCTGAGGTCATGAAAGACACAACAGAAATGCAGTATTTTTTGACAAACCCAGGAGGTGGTGAGGAGAGGGGTGACTAGGTTAAATGCTCGGTTCTGAACATTGATTGATATATAAAGGATAGACTGGAGAATAGCAGCTCTTCAGTGAAACAACGGGGAAGGAATCCTTGTGGAGATACACTAACTGTTAAATGGTATGGAAGAGCTAAATCTGAAACATTATTTAAAAATAAAACATCGACTGTAGGACAAATGAGGCACAAGTGAAAGGCAAATGTAGAACAGAAACCAAAAAGATCTTTAAACAAAGAAAGACCAACACATAGACTGGATCTTGGTAAGGTAGTGAAAACAAAAGTTCAGAGACTTTTCAGAAGAATGGAACCGATAAGGAAAAAAGTGTTTCCACTGGCAGGAGAGTCAGTAACCAGAGGACAAGAGTTTAAGATCATTGGCAAAAGAGCCAGAAGGGACAATGGGATTTTTCATTTGAACTTAGTAAGTTGTTCTGATCAGGAATGTGCTGCCCAAAAAGATGATGGAAGCAGATTCAATAGTAACTTTCGAAAGGAAATATGATAAATAATTTAAAAGTGACAAAAAAATGCAGGATGGTGGGTAGAGAGTAAGGGACAGTGACTGATTGGATGGTTCTATCAAAGGGGTGGCACAAGCACAATGGGCCGAATGTCCCCTTCTGCACTTTATGATTCTATGAGACATTTCAATGTGTTGTAATGTTTTCCTAACTAGACTAGCTAAGGTGGATGTAAAAGACTTCCTGAACCCTAGTTCTAGGGGGGATCTCATAGAGACTTATAAAATTCTAACAGGACTAGACAGGGCAGATGCAGGGAGGATGTTCCTGATGGTGAGGGAGTCCAGAATCAGGGGTCACAGTCTGAGGATTCAGGATAGACCATTTAGGACGGAGATGAGGAGACATTTCTTCACCCAAGGAGAGGTGAGCCTGTGGAATTCATTACCACAGGAAGTAGTTGATGCCAAAACATTGAATGTATTCAAGAGGCGGCTGGATATAGCACTTGAAGGGCTTGAAGCAGACGTGAAGGGCCAAATGGCCTGCTCCTGCTCCTATCTCCTATGTTTCTATGTTTCTAGTTACTTGTTATTTTTGATGACTATTTGGCTGCCATTGCTTTCTGGAGGATCTGTGAAAGACCATTGATGGATAGTATTTTCAGTTCTGTGGAATGATGGATTCAGTGCTGGATTCCCAGCACATTTGGGCGGCACGGTGGCACAGTGGTTAGCACTGCTGCTTCACAGCTCCAGGGACCTGGGTTCGATTCCTGGCTTGAGTCACTGTCTGTGTGGAGTTTGCACATTCTCCTCGTGTTTGCGTGGGTTTCCTCCGGGTGCTCCGGTTTCCTCCCACAGTCCAAAGGTGTGCGGGTTAGGTTGATTGGCCATGCTAAAATTGCCCCTTAGTGTCCTGAGATGTGAAGATTAGAGGGATTAGCGGGTAAAATATGTAGGGATATGGGGGTAGGGCCTGGGTGGGATTGTGGTCGGTGCAGACTTGATGGGCCAAATGGCCTCTTTCTGCACTGTAGGGTTTCTATGATTCTATGATGATCTCCACACAGACTGGGATGTGCATTTCTACATTAGTTCATAACACAGTTGTGAAACACTAACCTCCTCTTGGCCTGTATCCAATAAGCCTGAATGCTCAGGAGATGACAGCTGAGCTGTGAATCCGCAGTCTGCAGGGCTGACGGAGGTGGAAACAGATGGCAACAGGTAATGACTAACAGGTAACATCACAACTTTTAAAATCCAACTCATTACTTTAGGAACTTGTTTGATTCTGTACTAAATAAGCAACATAAGAATTACTGCACTTCAAAAGATCATTCATTGGGGTAATTCTAACTTTGGCTGTTTGCGTTAAATATTGACTCAACCACATGCTATCAATCCTGAATGAAGGGTTATTGGTCAGAATTTTCTCTCCACAGATACTGCCTGCCCTGCCAAGTATTTCCAGCATTTTCTGTTTTTATTTAAGATTTCTAGCAATCGCTATAAATCTCTCTCGATTTAAATTTCCACTGAAGCCAACAGGAGTGAATGAATAACATCTGTCTTAGCACTAAGTCATGATTACCCTCAACACATGAAAAATGATGATGCGTTTCGTGCTGATGAAGTGCTGGGTAAGTATTATAAAGTCCTTTCACTTTAGACTCGTATTACAGATGGGAGAGAGACTTTATCCATCAGCCAGGACAGGATCAAAACTCAGCCCTGAAAGGTTGAGCAGACTGTGTGTTCACTTAATTTGATTGATGATCTCCACTTCCCCCCACTCATCAACCCATCTCTCTATCTCAAACATTCATGTATGTTTAGGTCAGCACTATTCAGAATCTTTCTTTCCTTCAAGCTCCAAGTCAAGAAGTCCCTGCCGCTTTCTCTTCCAATTTGTATCAGGTCTTTAACACAAAGGAATGTCTCAAGACACTTCACCAGGTAAAAATTCGGAAAACCGAAAATGTGATTGAAGCGAAGAGGTTGAGGATGATTTGAAAAGGTCAGAGCCGAGAGCTTCATGACACTGTCAACTCTGAATCAACGAGTTGTGTGTTCAAGTCCCGCTCCAGAAATTTGAACACAAAAACTTAAACTGACACTATAGAGCAGTACTGAGGCAGTGCCGCACTATCAGTGGTGCTGTATTGCATGAAGCTTTAAAATGAAGCCCTGCAAAAGGCAATATTTCAATGAAGAACCGGGAAATTCTCCTTCTATCCTGGCCAGTATTAACCCTTCAGTTAACATTGCCAAAACAGATAATCTAGTCGTGATCACATTGAAAATCGGTTATTGTGTTTGCTACATTACAACAGTCACAGTGATGGTACTTCATTGCTACACACACTGCTTTGGGACGGTCTGAGCTCCTGGAAAGCACTATGTAAATGCAAGTCTTCCATCATGCCATCTGCTAACCTGTTGGACAAGGGTACTAAGACTGTGAAATGGGTTTGAGGTTTGGCAATGATCTAACTGAATGACAGAGGGATTGAATGGCCTCCTCCTGTTCCTTTGACTGGGTGAATAGCCCACAGTGCCAACATTCACCAGGTACCTTTCTCCTCCACAGTTTATGGAGATTGTGATCAGAATGCGCCATTTCCTGGCAAACTGCTCATGAATGTCAATTGTATGCAAATATTCCAAAGAGAGGAGATTGCATTATATTTCAGTAGTTTGCCTTGTTTTTCAAGCTCTTCAAGATCCTCGTCCCTCCCCCATCTGCTATGTTTGTGCTCCGAGTCTTTGGCTTGGAATAAAGAATGTGTCAGACATGACTATGTCTATGTCCAAAGATGTGCGTGTTAGGTGATTGGCCATGCTAAATTGACCCTAGTGTCAGGGGGAAGAGCAGGGTAAATATGTAGGGTTACAGGAATAGGGCCTGGGTGGGATTGTGGTTGGTGCAGGCTCGATGGGCTGAATGGCCTCCTTCTGCACTATAGGGATTCTATGATGATGATGGTATCCAATGGGATGAATAGTGCATCTCTCAGGAGGACAATGCCAAGTAGGTTTTTCTTCATGGGGAGAGCTATAGCAGGAGGCTTGGCAATTTTGTTTCCAGCCAACACGTCAATAACGCACTGCCACAGATACTAAAGCATCTCTTCAAAGACTTGCTATGACTGGGGTTATACTGCAGGTGCCAATGCATGTGGCATGGCCCAAGGGTTGAAGCACTAATTAAAGTAAGGTTGTCAATCCTCTAGGATTATCCTGGAATCTCGAAGAATTAAAGATTGATCTTCAGGGCCGTGAACTAAGAAAAAAATATTAAATAAATGGTGTATTTGGTTGCCTGTTTACTTTCAACACTTCAATTTATTAATTATAAAAAAGAGGTTATATAATGTGCTGTTTGACTGGGGATCAGGCAAATGAAATCAGAAGATCATATGATGAAATCTCCAGGAACATGTTTAATCAGAGTTGGCAACCCTAGTTGGTGCACCGATTCATAAAATGTTACAGCACAGGAAGCCAGCAGCTCCTTGCACCCAATAAGGAGGAAAGGTTCTAAGAGAGGGATAAACCAAACAGGGCTAACCAAGGAAGTTGAGAGAATTAATTTGAAAGAAAAAGCATGTAAGGAGGCAAAAGTCAGTGATAGCCCCAAAGACTGGGATAAATTCAAAGTCTAGCAAAGAAGAACTAAAAAGATAATAGAGAGAGAGAAAATAAACTACGAGGGCAAACTAGCAAGGAATATAAAAACTGACAATAAGAGCTTCTTTAAATATATAAAAAGGAAGGTAGACATCAAAGTGAACATAAGCCCCTTAGAAAATGAATCTGGCAAGATAGTTACAGAAAGATAGAAAATAGAAGCAGGAGTAGGCCACTCCGCCTTTCAAACCTGCTCCACCATTCATTTTGATCATGGCTGATCTGAGTTATGGGGAACAAGGAAATGGCAGAGGAGTTAAACAGATATTTTGCATCAGGTTTTATGGTGGAAGATACTTTGAACATCCCACTAATACTAAAGAATACAGGGCAGGAATTAAGTACCAATAATGTCATTAAAGTATTATTAGACAAACTAATGGGGCTAAAGGCAGATAAATCTCCTGGTTCTGATGGCTTGAATCCTAGGATCGTAAAAGAAGTAGCTAAAGAATCAAAGAATAGAATTTCATAGAGTTCCTTACAGTGCAGAAGGAGGCAATTCGGCCCATCGAATCTGCACCGACCACAATCCCACCCCGGCCCTATCTCCATAACCCATGCATTTACCCTAGCTACAATCAATGCATCCACTATTTCTATTTGGGGTGGCACGGTGGCACAGAGGTTAGCACTGCTGCCTCGGAGCGCCAGGGACACTAACAGGCAATTTTAGCATGGCCAATTCACCTAACCCGCACTTGGACTTTGGGAGGAAACCGGAGCACCCGGAGAAAACCCGCGCAGACACGGGGAGAATGTGCAGACTCCACACAGACAGTGACCCAAGCTGGGAATCGAACCCGGGTCCCTGGCGCTCTGAGGCAGCAGTGCTAACCACTGTGCCACCGTGCCACCCCAAATAGAAATAGTGGATGCATTGATTGTAATTTTCCAAAAATCCTTGAATTCTGAAGAAGTACCAGAGAATTGGAAAACTGCCAATGTCACATCCCTATTCAAAAAAGGAGGGAGACAAAAAGCAGGTAACTATAGGCTTATTAGCTGAACATCTATTGTTGGAAATTATTAAGGAAGTAATAGCAGTACATTGGAAAATCATAATCTAATCAAACAGAGTCAGCATGTCTTCATGAAAGGGAAATCGTATCTGACTAATTTGTTAGAGTTTTTCATGAAGTCTCAACCAGAGTGGATAGAGGGAAACCAGTAGATATGTTGTAGTTGGACTTCCAGAAGGCATTCAACAAGTAACCTCGCAAAAGTTTAAGTCATAAGATAAGAGCTTGTGATGTTAGAGGTAATATATTACCATGGATAGAGAATTGGCTAATGGGCAGGAAACAGCGGGTGGATATAAGGGATTCTTTTTTAAGTTGGTGACCTGTAACCAATGGGGTTCCACAGGGATCAGTGCTGGGACCGCAACTGTTTACATCACATATTAATGACTTGGAGGAAGGGAGCGAATGTACTGTAGCTAAATTTAGATGGAAAGGCAAGTTGTGAGAGAGATACAAACAGTTTACAAAGAGATACTGATAGATCAAGTGAGTGGGCAAAAAGTTGGCAAATGGAGTACAATGTGGGAAAATGTGAAGTTGTTCATTTTGGAAGGGAGAACAGAGGAACATAGTGTTATTTAAATGCAGAAAAACTGCAGAAAGCTGTAATGCAAAGGGACTTGGGGGTACTTGTGCACAAAGCACAGAAAGCTAGCACACAGGTGCAGCAGGTAATCAGAAAGGCTAATGGAACGCTGGCCCTTATTTCAAGGGAGTTGGAGTATCAGAGTAGGGAAGTCTTGCTGCAACTGTACAAGGTACTGGTGAGACCACATCTGGAGTACTGTGAGCAGTTTTAGACCCATAATTTAGGAAAGATATTATTTAATTGGAGACAGTTCAGAGAAAGTTCATGAGGATAATCCCCGGTATGGAGGAATTGTCTTATGAGAAAATATTAAACAAGTCTAAAGATGTGCGGGTTAGGTGGATTGGCCATGCTAAATTGCCCCTTGTGTCCAAAGATGTGTAGGTTAGGGGGATTAGTGGGGTAAATACGTAGGGTTACAGGGATAGAGCCTAGGTGGAATGCTCTGTCGGAGAATTGGTGCAGATTTGATGGGCTGAATGTCCTCCTCCTACACTGTAGGGATTCTATGATTCTAAGTTGGGATTCTACTGATTGGAATTTACAAGAATGAGAGGTGATCTCATTGAAATATATAGGATTTTTAAAGGGCTTAACAGGGAAATGCTGAGACAATATTTCCCCTCATGGGAGAGTCTAGGACCAGAGGACATAGTCTCAGAATAAGTGGGTGCCAATTTAAGACTGAGATGTGGAGGAATTTCTTCTCTCAGAGGGTTGTGAGTCTTTGGAATTCCTTGCCACAGAGTGTTGTGGGGGCAGAGTCCTTGTGTATATTTAAGGCTGAGATAAATAGATTTTGATCAGTAAGAGAATCAAGAGTTACGGGGAAAGGGCAGGAAAGTGGATGTGAGAAATATCGGATCAGCCATGATCCATTTGAATGGCAGGGTAGCTCAAGGGGCCATTGGTGTACTCCTATTTCTATTTCTTATGGTCCTATGGTCTAAACAATCTCCATCCCTGATCACTATCTGGCAGTTTCTGCTGGAAGGACATATCAATCACTTGGAGACCTGTGCTCCTCCCGTCCGCCAGAATCACTCTACCATCAGCAAGGCATAGGGGAGTGAAGAAAGACTTGCATTTTCGCAGCACTTTTCACATGACGCCCCAAAACACTTTGTTGCTATTGTAACCCGGGGAACAGGACAGCCAATGTCAGAGGAATCATCATAGAATCCCTACCGTGCAGAAAGAGGCCATTGGGCCCACTGAGTCTGCACCAATCACAATCTCTCCTAGGTCCTATCCCCATAACCCCACTTATTTACCCTGCTAACCCCTGACACTAAGGGGCAATTTAGCATAGCCAATCAACCTAACCCGCACATCTCTGGACTATGGGAGGAAACCGGAGCACCCAAAGGAAACTCACGCAGACATGGGGAGAATGTGCAAATTCCGCACAGACAGTGACCCAAGCCAGGAATCGAACCCAGGCCCCTGGCACTGTGAAGCAGCAGTGCTAACCACTGTGCCACCGTGGCACCCCGATATGCGCACAACAAGTTCCCACAAACAACAATGTGGTAATGACTGGATCATCTGTTTTACTGATGTTGTTTGAGGGATAAATACTGACCAGGACACAAAGTCCTCCTAAAATTAGTGTCAGCCTGGAAGGACAATATCATTTTATTGGCAAGATGGCACCTCTGACAGTGCAGCACTCTAGAGTTTTGTGTTCAAATCTCTGGAGCGGGTCTTGAACCCACAAACCTCTGACTCTAAGGTGAGAGTGCTGCCCATTGAACCACAGCTGACACTGTCATTGTACCTTCCATTTGCTCATTATTAGTGATTCTGATGGGACAGGCGTAACTGGTGATTAAGGGAAATCTGGAAAATTGGTAAAGGGAATCAGGATCTGTGTGCACACAAACATCAAAGTAAATGGAGAGGAAAGCTTCCATTAAGTAGGTAATTGCTTTATTTGTCTAAAACAAACAGCAGTGTGAATCAGATGAGTGTAACCCCCAGCCCCACCTCCACTACCATCACTCTGGCCTCTAATTAAATTACCTGTTGACCTGGTTGAATGGCTGATGGCAGCGTTTAGATTCCTTTCCGCAGAGTGTCAGTGAGAATCTTTACTTGGCATTTGAGGAGCCTTCAAAGGACGAAGAGAACTGACCCCAAACCGACAGCTTTCCTGCTTTCATTAGTCAGCCTCCAGCAGCCTCTGATTCCAAGCATCACCAGAACCCAGGCACAGGCCATTCCTTTTTATTCACACAATATGAATGGTTTCCTGAGACATTTCGCTCCCTCTCTCACTCACATTACAATAATAAATCCAGTAAGGAATTCAGGAGAAACTTCTGGTTAGAATGTGGAACTCAGTCCAACATGGAGTAGTTGTGGCAAATAACATAGACGCAGTTAAGGGAAAGCTGGATAAATACATGAGGGAGAAAGGAATAGAAGGATGTGCTGATAGATGAAGAGGTGGGGGAAGAGGTTCGTGTGCATCCTGAACACCGGCAAAGAGATGGTGGACCAAATGGCCTTTTTCCTGTGTTGTAGGCTCCACACAAAGCTTTTTCCCTGAGTTTATTTATGTTTTTACTTTCCTTGTGTTCTTGCCTTTTTTAATCCAGGATTTTCTTTCCCTTCCCCTTGGTGGGTGGTTTCTTGTTGCTTTATCCTACAGCCAGACCATAGCTTCTGCTCCAGTTCGTGAGATACTAATAGTCTCGGCCCAGAGACATAAACCCTTTAAGTTGTGGGATTTACAGCTGGTGGTCCTTTGTAAAACCAGCAAATCCCAACAATTAAACTCTCTTCTTTCACCCTTCGGTAGTGATTCCCTTTCCAAAGACTTGAGCACACAATGCAGGCTGACGTTCTGAGCGCAGTGCTGAGGGAGTGGTGTCCTGTTGGATTGCCATTTTCTACAGGTGCTGCTGAAACAATGTTCTCTCTGCCCCTGCGAATGGAAATGAAAGATCCCATGACTCAAGGCAGTGCATTGACCAATATCTTTTCTTCAATCGACATATTTGAACCAGGTCCTCTGGTCATTATCACATCACTGTTTGTCCGTGTGCAAATTGGTTGTCTCATTTCCGACATAATAACTACATTTCAAACATACTCTTAAGTGCTCTGGGGCCAGGATAGGCACTATCAAAGTGTAACTTCTTTCTTTACCTTCCTCCTCATTCTGTCCCAATTCAGCAATGAAAATGCCAAAAATTTGGATTCAATGAAAAATATCTGGAAATAAGAATCTACTGCTGACCATGAAACTATTGGCAATGGTTGGAAAAACCCATCTGGTTCACTAATGTCCTTTAGGGAAGGAAATATGCCGTTCTTACCTGGTCTGACCTTCATGTGACCCGAGATCCACAGCAATGTGGTTGACTCCTAAATGTCCTTTGAAATGGCCTAACAAGCTGTTCAGTTCAAGGGCAATTGGGGATGGATAATAAATGCTGGCCCAACCAACATCGCCCACATGCCATGAATGAATAAATTTTTTAAAATACCAAAACATGGTTCTCGGAAGAGAACTGGATCCAATTCTCTGTCTCCCCAAACTCCACTTTATTGGGTTTTGGTGAGACACTTACTCCAAAGGGGTTGGGCCTGAGAAGGAAATAATTTACGGTTTTGACTTTAACTGAAACTGAAGAGGGGACTTCGGATCCAGAGTGTGTTCACTGAGATTCTTTAACAGCTTCACAAAAAGTCCCTTCAATGTGGTGAGCACTTTAGTGTGGAGTAATTGTGGATAGTAAATTCCTATCAATTAGTTGGGCCTCGCTGTGTACAACACTTAGATCAGAATATCAGAATTTGCCAGGCTTTGCAATCTGAGATCAATGTAAAATCATGGGACTGTGGGTTTAAACTTGCTTAGTCACCACCACTCCCCCCCCCCCGCCACCAACTCCTCTCCCCCCGCCCCCCCCCCCCCCCCCCCACCACCCCCAGATTCAGTGGAATGCACTGGAGATCTGTGGGGGAAAAAAGGTTGCATTCTTGCAGCACCTTTCATGGTCACACGATGATGTGCTTTACTTTGGAGTGTAATCGTTATTGTAACGGAGGTAACCCAGCAGCCAGTTGGTACACAGCAAGCTCCCACAAGCAGCAACCTATCAGTACCAGCTAATCTGTTTTTTGGGAGGAAATTCCGGAGTTTAGGCCTTAGACAGCTGAAGATGGAGCGAAGAAAATTAAGGATACCCAAGAGGCTAGAACTGGAGGAGCGCAGAGATTGCAGAGGGTTGTGAGGCTGGAGGAGATGGGGTTGTAGGGGAGGGTGGGGGAGGGGGTGTTATGGAGCAACACAGGGATTTGAAAACAAGGTGAAAAGGTTACAGTTGAGCCTTTGCCAGAACTGGAGCCCATGTAGATCAGTGAACACAGCGTATACTGATGTCTGAAGGGGATTTATTGCCAGTTTCACTCCAGCCAGCTATGTGTGTGCAGAAGGTGTAAATCCAGGATGTTACCAACCATACTGGAGAGGGCACAAGTTCGAACTATTGAAAGCAAATTTGGAACTAATATAGGGAGTCTTTTCTTTATGCAAACAGGGATCAATTTGTGGAGGGCATGGTGGCACATAGTTAGCACTGCTGCCTCACAGCACCAGGGACCTGGGTTCGATTCCCGGTTGGATCATTGTCTGTGTGGAGTTTGCGCGTTCTCCCTGTGTCTGCATGGGTTTCCTCCCACAGTCCAAAAGATGTGCTGGTTAGGTGGATTGGCCATGCTAAATTCTCCCTCAGTGTACCCAAACAGGTGCCAGAGTGTGGCGACTAGGGGATTTTCACAGTAACTTCATTGCAGTGTTAATGTAAGACTACAAGTAAATAATAAATAAATAATGAACTCCCAGATGGAGAAGTTCAGGAAAAGCCTAGAGTCTTTGAGATAGCGGTTGGAGTTAATGGGGGACGTTTTTGGCTAGTTGATGTGTGAAATGGTGTTTAATTGTGACTCAGCTCCTGAGCTGGAATTGGTTTGCTGCTACAATCTGTATAGAAATGTCGGATGTGAACAGATCATTCCATGGTTTAATAAGTGAAAGAAGAGGCTGCTATTTGCTGAGTTGATCATTTTCAGTGCACTGTGCTGCACTGTGCCACTTCACCGCTCTTCATGGTCACACAATACCCACTTTGTCTTTCAAAGCTATTAGATGATCTTTCGCGTTTAGAAAACCCCCAGGTGTTAAACAGAGAGTTACACTTTCAAACTGAACACACCGCGTTGTTTAAAAACACGGCAGCAATATGAAATCTCCTGTTGCGGTAGCTCGGAGATCAACTTCCAAAGTTGCAGAGTTTGACAACAGCTGCAACAAAATAAACGGGAACTGTTCTATTTAATTTAACCCTCAATTAACTTGATAACATCTCGCTGTTTGTTTACTCGCCAGAGAGATAGACAGATCGACCCTGCAGTCAGTGGGCAAAGCCCGGCTGAGATCCAGCCCCAGTCTGAATGGACACAAAAATAATCACAAACCGCACACACAAATAAAGAGCGATGTTGTCTACACTGACAGGACAGGTAAGCAGAAGGTGGCAGAAAAGATATGGGTGCGGGTAAACTTCACTCGGAAAAATCTTGCTGCGAACAGTTTATGTTATCCGAACTTTTCATAATATTTGTACCTCCAGCCGCGATCTGTTTCCCAGTATGTTATTAGATGTGATTCAAATGTGTAAGTCTATTCGGCGACTTTGCAAAATAATGGTTTAAAACATTTCATTCATCCGGTAAGAACATTTAGATGGAGAGCAGTTTAAGGTGGGATTGGATTTGAGTTAGATTCAGACAAGTCCAGCCAACACTGGACAGTCTCCCTACCGTGAACTCGCCTCTATGTTTATTCACGGGCCGCTTTCTCAAGTTGTCTGATTTTGGAATTGAAACGACAAATTTTAAATGGTTGAGGCATTGATAAAGAGAAACGGCTGACGGCATGGGATTTAAACATCGATTTCATTACAAATCGGATACGTTATAAATGGGATTCCGAATGTAAAATCGCAAATATTTGATACATTTCAGCCCGATACTTCAAAAACTGATATCACAAAGTTGATACTTAAGTAACCTAACATATTACAATCTGATACATTACAAACCGATACATTGCAATCATCTGATCAATTACAGTCTGATACATTGCAAGTTGATACATAATAGATTTGATTAATTACAATCTGATACATTACAATCTGATACACTGCAAGCTGATACATAATAGATTTGATTAATTACAATCTGATACATTACAATCTGATACATTGCAAGCTGATACATTATAGATCTGATTTATTACAATCTGATACGTCGCAAGCTGAGACATTACAAACTGATTCATTGTAGATCTGGTCCATTACAATCTGATACATTATAGATCTGATTAATTACAGTCTGGCACATTACAATTTGATACTTTATAAATCTGATCCATTACAATATGATTTATTACAACCTGATATTACAAATAACATGTTGCAGTCCGAGGGCACAGCCTTAGAGTAAAGGGACGACTCTTTAGAATCAAGATGAGGAGGAATTTCTTCAGCCAGAGGGTGAATTCATTGCCACAGAAGGCTGTGGAAGCCAAGTCATTGAGTGTATTTAAGACAGAAATAGGTTCTTGGTAAGGGGAAAAGGTGGGAGAATGGCGTTGAGAAACTTACCAGCCAAGATTGAATGCTGGAGCAGACTCGATGGGCTGAATGGCATAATTCTGCTCCTATACCTTATGGTCTTATAATTTGATATATCATCAATCTGGTGTATAATTATTCTGTTATTGAAAGTGCTCAGATAGCTGAGGTCAGGTGAGTAGTATTGTTGACTATAATTGTAGTCTATATCATGGGAAGATATGAAACCAGCCTCCTAAGCTCACAATACTCGGTCGTGCACTATAATTGCAGTCCAGTGTGACTCCACCTGGGAATCTCTTCCACTTAATTTGTAATCTTAAAATGTGCGGGTCAGGTGGATTGGCCATGCTAAATTGCCCCTAAGTGTCAGGGGGACTAGCTAGGGTAAATGCATTGGGTTATGGGGATAGGGCCTGGGTGGAATTGTGGTCGGTGCAGACTCGATGGGCCAAATGGCCTCCGCCTGCACTGTAGGATTCTATGGATTGTATAATCTTGTTTGGAGTTATCAGAATGAAGGTTTAAAATTGTTGAAACACTTGTTTCCTAGCATTAGAAAACTAACAATTATTCATCAGAGTGAATGCAGACACAGTTAAAATAAAAGCAAACTACTGCGGATGCTGGAATCTGAAACAAGAACAGAAAATGCTGGAAAATGTCAGCAGGTCTGACAGCATCTGTGGAGAGAGAATAGAGCCAACGTTTCGAGTCTAGATAACCTTTCATCGGGATAAAATAAAGCTACAAAGAAAGATTTGCATTTATATAGCACCTATCATAGAATCATAGAATCCCTTCAGTGCAGGCCATTAGACCCATCGACCACAATCCAACCCAGGCCCTATTTTTTCATGACTTTAGAAGGTTGCAAAGCACTTTCGAGCCAAATAGATATTTTGGAAGTGTAGTCATTCTTGTTTAATTCCTTCATGGGAAATCTAATTGCCCTTGCGAGGCCATGTCAGAGGGCAGTGTGTCTGGAGTCACATGTAGATCAGGCTGATTTCCTTCCCTAAAGGACATGAGATCGATGAGCTATCGCCAGAACCAGTTATGTTACACTTGGGAGAGGTTACAAACTATCTACCACAGGTACAGCAAATGAATTCAGCAGTAGGTCAATTCTGACGAAGGGTCATCCAGACTCCAAACATTGGCTCTGTTCTCTCTCCACAGATGCTGTCAGAGCTGCTGAGATTTTGCAGCATTTTGTGTTGTTGTTGTGGCCAATTCAGTTTATAGCATGGGAGGAATAGTGTGCAGTGCAGCATTTAGATTGACTCCGACAGCACGGACTGGGAGCTGGAAAGTGTGCTTACCTGCGGCAATCTCAGAGATAAAGCAGCTAATTCTTTGGGGATGATCTCAATGTTGTGGATTTGCTCAGGCGGGAGAAGCGGGTGTAACAAAGAGATGATGCTGACAGTGCTTCCACTGGAGAGCAACACTCCCTCTTCCCACCGTCAGGGAGAAAGAAGCAGTCACTGGGTCCAGGGACAGGGCCAGCTGTGTGGGTCAGTGCAAAGGCTCTGCAGATGAAGGCTTGAGATGTTGACAGAGAAACTGAACCCTTCCAACCTGCTCTGAGCTGATTGAAGAGTTTGCTTTGAAGTCTGCCAGAGGTGTTGAGTCTCAGGATGACGTGTTTCAGAGGGAGTTTTTTTTCTGAGTGAGTTTCAGGTGAGTTTCAATCCTGTTACCTCTCTCACGCACACACATACCTGTCCCAAGGTGAGATCCCCACTCCCTCCAGCATGTTCCGTCCTGGCCACCTAGTGCCTTCTATTCCCACAGGGATATTCTCCCAGCACACAGCACACCTTTGCCCCGCTTTCTCTGCACGGATCGGCTCGGCTCCGCTCTCTAATGTGCTCTTGCCTCCCACTCCTATCTTCAGCTACGAACTACTTCAGAACTACGTGCCGCCGGATCCCTGCAAACAGGCACTGATGCTGGCCACACAGGCGGCCGGGCTGAGCGGACTGTCCGAATACTCCGGTAAGAGAAAGAGAGAAGTGTGTGTGTGAGAGAATGTGTGAGAGTGTGAGTGAATGTGTGTGTGTGTGAGAGAGAGGATATGAGAGAATGTGTGAGAGTGAATGTGTCAGTGTATATGTGAGTGTGTGTGTGAGAGAATGTGCATGTGTGTGAGACAGGGTATGAGAGAATGTGTATGTGAGTGAATGAGTGTTTATGTGTGTGTGAGTGAATGAGTGTTTATGTGTGTGTGCGCATGTGTGTGTGCGAGTGAATGTGTGTGAGTGAATGAGTGTGTGTGTGAATGAATGACTGTGAGTGAGTGAATGAGTGTTTATGTGTGTGTGAGTGAATGTGTGAGTGAATGTGTGTGTGTGAGTGAGTGAATGAGTGTTTATGTGCGTGTGAGTGAATGTGTGTGTGTGAGTGAGTGAATGAGTGTTTATGTGTGTGTGAGAGAGAGAGGGTATGAGAGAACGTGTGTGTATGTGAATGAATAAATGTGTGTGTGTGTGAATGAGTGTGTGTGAGAGAGAGAGATGAGTGCATGGGTGTGTGTATGAGAGGGTATGAAAGAATGTTTGTGTGAGTGAATGAGTGTGTATGAGAGTGTGTATGTGTGTGTGGGAGTGTGTATGTGTGTGTGTGAGAGAGACAGAGGATATGAGAGAATGTGTGTGAGTGAATGTGTGTGTGACAGAGAGTGTGCATGTGTGAGTGGGAGAAGGAACATAGGGAGCACAGGAACAAGAACGTGCCATTCAGCCCCTCAAACCAGTCCCACCATGCAATGAGATCATGGCCGATTCTAACTGTATTCTAACTCCATTTACCTGTCTTGAGTCCATATACAATAATATCCTTGACTTCTGTCTGAGAGTGAGATAGAATATGAGAACATGTGAGGGTTTGAGAGAGAGCTGGAGAGAAAGGCAAACAGAGAGAATGTGTGTGGGAAAGAAGGTGATGAAATGTGAGAGAGGGACTATGAAAGAAGCAGATGGATAAAGAGATGACAAGTGGAAAAGGCAATGAGGAAAAAAAAAGGAGAGAGAATGCGAAAGGAGTTATAGCAATGTATCTGAAGCAAGTAAAAAGACATGAAGATTTCTCCACCATAACCCAGTTAACTGAGTGATTCAGTCGCAGTTTAGTGAATTTGGGAGACTATTTATGAAAGTTGGGACAAATGTTTAATGCTCCTCTGTATCACAATGTGAGCTCCTTACCGACACCGATTAGTTTGGCCTGTGTACAAATCCATTGGCAGAAAGTCTTTAATAAAGAAACTACAATGTAACAAGCGCTCAGTTAAATGCACTATCTTTCATTCAAATACAATCACAGGGGGAGATTGATCCCATTGCTTCCGATAAGCTTGCCTACGCATTTAAATCTTCAACAGTTACCTCGATACAATCACTTCATGGCATTCCTCTTTGACCTGGGTTAATTCATATTTACTTCTCTATCACCTGTTTTCTATTTTCTTCCTTGCTCCATATTTGTTTTACATTTTAATTCTTATTCCTCTGTGATAATATTTCAACTTAATTTACTCCAGTGCAGGTTGGATCTATTTTTTTATTAATCTGCATGTTTTATCTTTTTATATTTTGCTCTGTATGTTTTAAATTTGATTTCTTATCTGTGTGCTTTATTTAGTTTAGAATTGATTGCTCTGTGTGTTTTATCTATTTTAGATTTTATTTCTTATCTCTGTTCCATGTTTGGGAATGCGGTAATGTCTGTCTCACTAGTTTTAGAATCCATTTGTTGTTCTGCATATTACTTGTTCTGCATGTTTACTATCTTATTGCTGGAATGTATTTTTTGAGTTTATTGCTTGCGTCATGTGCTTTATAAGTTTGTGAATTTGTTTATTGCTCAGCGTGGTTTATCGTTTTTTATTTATTGTGGTGATTTTTATATTTCTTTGCTAATTCTGCATGATTTATTTGTTGATTTGATTTTGTGTTATATTTCATCATTTTACCCTTTACTTTACTTGATGCTGTTTCTTTTTTCCACATTATTATTTACACTGTGCATTTTATCACTTTTACATTTCCTTGGTTATTGTGTTTATCTGCGTATATTGTATCTTACACTGTACAATTTATCCATTTCATACTCTACTTCTTACCCATGCGTTATTATTGTCCTCAAATTCCTTGAATGCTCTCCAGCTGTTATCCTGTCTATGTTTTATTGTTATACCAGTTCAATGAAGATAAAATTCACATTGGAAGGCAGTGTAGTTGGTAGGGTGTTAAGGAATTGGAAGCCTGTTTGATATCCTGCCTCATTTTCTTTCCCATTGACTTCAATGGGAAGTAAAATTAGAACGGTTTTAGCCAGGCTATCTGTTCAATATTACATGTTCCGTGCTACCGCTCATATGGGTTTCCCCACCAACATGTTTTATATTGTATTACTTATTCTGTGTGAGTAAAGCACTTGTAAGAGTAATTTCTTGTTGTGTGTTTTATATATTTTTTTCATTCTGTTTTATATTCCATTTGTTTCCCCTTGTTTTTATTACACGTTCACAGAATACTTTGTGTTAAGTTATGCTTTGTCTGTTTACTATTTAATGATTTGCTCTATATATTTTCTTGATTTTATATATTCCCTATTTGCTCAGTTTGGTTTCTCTATTGTTTTATGGTATGCTCTGTATTTTATCTGTACTGCAGTTTATTTCTTTGCTCTGCTCATTTTATCTGCTGCATATTTTATTACCAACTCTATCCTTCACCCATTGTATATTGCATTTACTGCTCTATTATTTATTTGTTGTAAATTTTGTTTCTTGCTCTTTATATTTTGGTTGCTGTATTTTACATTATAAATAATTTTATATTCAATCTTCTGTGCAGAGTATTTTATCTGTGATATCTTTCATTTCTGACAGGGAGCATGTTATAAGTTTATCTTATTTCGGTAATGTGTTGATATCTGTTTAAATTTTGTCACACACAATGTTAATTTGTATTGCATTTTTTTCTCACTCTATTCATTTTGACTGCACATTTTATCTGTTGATAATATATTTTTTCCTCTACGTGCTTTACCTGTTGTGCTTTTCATTTCTTGCTTGGAATGCTTTATCTGTTGCCTATTTTATTAGTACTATCACCTTAATTCTATTTGTTTCCTGTAATCTCTGGTTTAAGGTATTTCCTACACTTATGTTTCTTCATCTGTTCTATCATCTATGTCATGCTTTGCAGGTTTTATCTGTTTTATAATTGACTTTATGCTCTGTTTTATCATTTTTGTAAGTTACACCTTGAACATTGTGTTTTATTGACTTTATTCTTCACTTCCTGATTTCTATATTGTATCTGTCATAGATTTTATTCCTCGTCCTGTTTGATTTATATTTTGTTGCATTCTATTTAGCTGTTTGGTATGCTGCATTGTTGTTGTATGCCTGTGTTTTATCAATTAAATTTTCCTTCTGAATCATAGAACCATAGAAAATTACAGCTCAGAAACAGGCCTTTTGGCCCTTCTTGTCTGTGCCTAGTCCCACTGACCTGCACTTGGACCATATCCCTCCACACCCCTCTCATCCATGAACCCGTCCAAGTTTTTCTTAAATGTTAAAAGTGACCCCGCATTTACCACTTTATCCGGCAGCTCATTCCACACTCCCACCACTCTCTGCGTGAAGAAGCCCCCCCTAATATTCCCTTTAAACTTTTCTCCTTTCACCCTTAACCCATGCCCTCTGGTTTTTTTCTCCCCTAGCCTCAGCGGAAAAAGCCTGCTTGCATTCACTCTATCTACACCCATCAAAATCTTATACACCTCTATCAAATCTCCCCTCAATCTTCTACGCTCCAGGGAATAAAGTCCCAACCTATTCAATCTCTCTCTGTAACTCAGCTTCTCAAGTCCCGGCAACATCCTTGTGAACCTTCTCTGCACTCTTTCAATCTTATTTACATCCTTCCTGTAACTAGGTGACCAAAACTGTACACAATACCCCAAATTCGGCCTCACCAATGCCTTATATAACCTTACCATAACACTCCAACTTTTATACTCGATACTCCGATTTATAAAGGCCAATGTACCAAAGGCACTCTTTACGACCCTATCCACCTGTGACGTCACTTTTAGGGAATTCTGTACCTGTATTCCCAGATCCCTCTGTTCAACTGCACTCTTCAGAGTCCTACCATTTATCCTGTAATCATTATGCTTTATAGCTTCTATACTGTTGTGACCTCTGCCGCTGTGGGCAGGTAATGTTTTTGTCCCCTGTTCATCTGATATATCTTAAAAACTAATGGACGGATTTCAGTGAAACTTGGCAGACAGTTAGGGTATGGACCAAGAAATAAGTCATTAGGTTTTGGCGAAGATGTGGATCAGGAGCTGGATCGAGATCCTAGATTTTTTTAAAGGATTCATTCACACTGGGAGA